>NW_014583075.1:4241-6041 GCF_000485595.1 Priapulus caudatus
GTGTGCGTGCGTGTGTGTGAAAGGGGGGGGGGTTGATTCATACACCCTATCGCGCGATGAAACGCATAACCGTTATCTACACACATTCTGTTTACCCGTTATAACACTCTATAAGCATTACAAGTTCGTTATATTATCCACATCGGCTTAGCGGGAGGGCTACTTCCCTCTTGCACACCCATGTCTCCCTCACACATCTAGCCGTGATCCACATGTAAAGTAACGTAAAGTAAACACGTAAAAACGACATATTTGCGACATTCGGATATACGAAGGGATGACGACGCTCAACGTTAATTAATTAACTCGTTAATTGCGTTGTTTAACGTTATAATGGCGTGATTTCCAACGAATAGACGGGCGTTCGTTATTAACTCAGGTCTACATGACAGCGCGGGTCGTGTCTCACCAGAAGCTTCTTTGAGCAAGCAAAAGTCGTCGCTTGTGGTAGAATAACCCCTACCCCCGGTGCTCGTGACTCCTGCACCGTATATGTAGTGGATGGGGAGGAAAGATGAGCGTGAGCATGGGAAGCAGTACGACAACGGCATAACTGTATGCGGTTAATCCGAATCGATTCGTGCTGCATGATCATGATTTTAAGGTGTATCTTTATATTCATATAATTTATATATATATATATATATATATGGGTTTAAACAACTTATTCACGCGTTCTCATTTTTATAGCTAGGCGACAACACTACATGTCTTCAACGCGAGTTCGTGTGTGCGTGTTGTGTGTGTGATGTGTGTTGTGTGTGCTGTGGTGTGTGTGTGTCGTGGTGTGTGCGTTTTCGTGTGTGTGTGGTGGTGTGTGTGTGTGTGTGTGTTGCTGTGTGTGTGTGTGTGTGTGTGTGTGTGGGGCTGCTATGTGATCGTGCGTGTGTGGTGCGTGCGGCGTGCCACCTGCGCGTGTTCGCTTCTCAAAGAAGATGACCACACACATAGCAGCGAGCCCCGAAAAGAGAGAGAACAACACGTTCGGCGCCCGGAAAATTATAACCGCTGTGAAGATAGATCGATATCGATGCTTGAGAAGCAATGCGACTGTCGGGTGGCGCGCGCCGGTGATCCGCTGACATGCACCGGACCGCCTGCCACGCGTCTGCGCCTCAGCTCGCGCCAGCGCCCCTTTTCTCTGCCTTGAACGATGTGTTCGCTACGATGCGAGCGAGCGAGCGAGCGCCAATTCAGTGGATAAATAATTTACGGCTTGGCTCTTCTAACTAAGCGCAGTCGACCGTAGAGATCATGCTGACAATCGTAGTCAATTTAAACGCTACTTAAAAGGGCGAGAATGTGTTCTACTGGGAGTGAGAGCGAGGAAGAGAGATAGAGAAGAGAGAGATATATATATAGAACGAGAGAGGTGAGAGCGAGAGAAGAGAAAAAAATGAGAGAGGGAGGCGGAGCGAGAGAGAGAGATAAAAAGAGAGCACACGCGCGCGCACACACACACCACACACACACACACCACGCACACGCAGACACCGACCCACGCACGCGCACGCTAGCACACCCACATCACACCACACACAACACACACCACACACAGCCGCACGCACGACACTGCACGCACGCACCACACACACACACCACACACACCACACACAGCAGGGGAGAGAGAGAGAGAGCACGAGAAAAGAGAACGCGAGAAATATATTATATATATACAAAAAATCAAACCGTACCGAGCGACTTGAGAATTCGCACGCGTGGACAGTATGCACTCTAGCATGCAGCGTGCCGGCCGCGAATGCATGCCATACATACGGCGCACATCAGCGCGATCATATT
>NW_014583075.1:6051-6642 GCF_000485595.1 Priapulus caudatus
TCTCTCTCTCTCTCTCTCTCTCTCTCTCTCTCATTCTCTCATTCTCTCTCATTCTCTCTCTCTCTCACTCTCTATCTCTCTCCCTACTTCATAATACTGTTGTCATATTAACTGCACGGAATTAATTAAAACAAGACAATAATGAGGACTCAGCTCGACGGGCGGGGACCTTCCCCACGTCACAGCTAGCAATATTCACAGCTAGCGTTCGGCACAACCGGACGCAATAACCGTTAATAATATTTCTTAATATTTCTTTCGTTATCTGATGAATTTACACCCACTTCACGAGATACGACCGTCACGTACGCAGTCCTGCATGCGATGGTACCTATGCAATACATGCGCAGACGAAGGTGAATAGTGTATGAAATGTGTGATGAAAAAGGGAAGCGCTGATATAGAATGTTGGCTATTTGATGTCGCAAACTAAAAATGTAAATCAAATGGACGTTGAACTCGGTGTCACCACGAACGTTCGGTTATAATACGTCGATTCAGAATTATCATGAAATACGAAAAGAAAGAAAGAGAGAGAGAGAGAGAGAGAGAGAGAGAGAGAGAAGAGGAGGAGAGAGGAAGGAAAGGAGG
>NW_014583076.1:0-616 GCF_000485595.1 Priapulus caudatus
TATGCACTATGCACTATGCACTATGCACTATGCACTATGCACTATGCACTATGCACCATGCACCATGCATCATGCATAATGCACTATGCACTATGCACTATGCGCTAAGCACTATGCACTATGCACTATGCACTCTGCACTATGCACTATACACTGTAGTGCATAGTGCATAGTGCATAGTGCAAGTGCATAGTGCAACGATGCACGATGCACTATGCACTATGCACTATGCAGTATGCACTATGCACCATGCACTATGCACTATGCACTACAGTGTATGCACCATGCACCATGCAATATGCACTATGCACTATGCACCATGCACTTGCATAGTGCATAGTGCATAGTGTATAGCGCATAGTGCATAGTGCATGGTGCATGGTGCATAGTGCATAGTGCATGCACCATGCACTATGCTGCATAGTGCATAGTGCATAGTGTATAGCGCATAGTGCATAGTGCATGGTGCATGGTGCATAGTGCATAGTGCGTGCAGAGGTAGTGCATAATCGTGCATTGTGCATAGTGCATACACTGTGCATAGCGCATAGTGCATAGTGCATACTGCATAGTGCATAGTGTATAGTGAGTGCTATGCACTATGCACCCATGCACT
>NW_014583076.1:2057-2587 GCF_000485595.1 Priapulus caudatus
TGCACGATGCACTCACTATACACTATGCACTATGCAGTATGCACTATGCACTATGCGCTATGCACTATGCACTATGCACCATGCACTATGCACTATGCACTATGCATTATGCACTATGCACCATGCACCATGCACCATGCACCATGCACCATGCACCATGCACCATGCACCATGCACTATGCACCATGCACCATGCACAATGCGCTATGCACTATGCACTATGCACTATGCACTACATTGCATGCACTGTGCACTATGCACTATGCACCATGCACCATGCACCATGCACCATGCACCATACACCATGCACCATGCACCATGCACTATGCACAATGCACCATACACCATGCACCATGCACCATACACCATGCACACTGCACTATGCACTATGCACTATGCATTACAGTGTATGCACTATGCACTATGCATTATGCACTATGCACTATGCACTATGCACTCTGCACTATGCACTATGCACTATGCACTATGCACTATGCACTATGCACTATGCACTATGCATGCACTATGCA
>NW_014583076.1:4056-4509 GCF_000485595.1 Priapulus caudatus
TGCACCATGCACCATGCACCACCATACACCATGCACCATGCACCATGCACCATGCACTATGCACCATGCACAATGCACCATACACCATGCACCATGCACCATGCACCATTCACTATGCACTATGCATTATGCATTATGCACTATGCATTACAGTGTATGCACTATGCACTATGCATTATGCACTATGCACTATGCACTATGCACTCTGCACTATGCACTATGCACTATGCACTATGCACTATGCACTATGCACTATGCACTATGCACTATGCATGCACTATGCACTATGCATGCACTATGCATGCACTATGCACTATGCACCATGCACAATGCACCATGCACTATACAGTATGCACTATGCACTATGCACCATACACTATGCAGTATGCACTATGCACTATGCACTATGCACTATGCACTATGCACTATGCACTATGCACTATGCACTATGCA
>NW_014583076.1:5572-6638 GCF_000485595.1 Priapulus caudatus
CTATGCACTATGCACTATGCACTATGCACTATGCACTATGCACTATGCACTATGCACTATGCACTATGCACTATGCACTATGCACTATGCACCATGTACCATGCACTATGCACTATGCACTATGCACTATGCACTATGCACTCTGCACCACTGCACCATGCACCATGCACCATGCACCATGCACCATGCACCATGCACAATGCACTATGCACTATGCACTATGCACTACATTGCATGCACTGTGCACTATGCACTATGCGCTATGCACTATGCACTATGCACCATGCACTCTGCACTATGCACTACAGTGTATGCACTATGCACAATGCACGATGCACTCACTATACACTATGCACTATGCAGTATGCACTATGCACTATGCGCTATGCATTATGCACTATGCACCATGCACCATGCACCATGCACCATGCACCATGCACCATGCACTCTGCACTATGCACTACAGTGTATGCACTATGCACAATGCACGATGCAGTCACTATACACTATGCACTATGCAGTATGCACTATGCACTATGCACTATGCATTATGCACTATGCACCGCATGGTGCATGGTGCATATGGTGCATGGTGTGCATACTGCATAGTGTATGGTGCATTGTGCATGGTGCATGGTGCATGGTGCATGGTGCATGGTGCATGGTGCATGGTGCATGGTGCATGGTGCATGGTGCATGGTGCATAGTGCATAGTGCATAGTGCATAGTGCATAGTGCATAGTATGCACTATGCACTATGCACTATGCACTACAGTGCATGCACTGTGCACTATGCACTCTGCATTATGCACTCTGCATTATGCATTATCCATTATGCATTATGCACTATGCACGATGCACTATGCACTATGCGCTATGCACTCTGCACTATGCACTCTGCACTATGCACTCTGCACTATGCACTACAGTGTATGCACTATGCACAATGCACGATGCACTCACTATACACTATGCACTATGCAGTATGCACTATGCACTATGCGCTATGCATTATGCACTATGCACCATGCACCATGCACCATGCACCATGCACCATGCACCATGC
>NW_014583077.1:0-1131 GCF_000485595.1 Priapulus caudatus
TGGCGAGACAGACAGAAAGAGAGAGAGAGAGAGACGGGCACAGCTGCGAGGTGCGGACAGACACTACGAGGTTAACACACTGACAGACGGACGGACTGACGCACACACAAGACATACCACACAGGCAAACGTCAGGAATACACAAAGCCAGGAACGTCCGGATACGCCCGGATACGCCAGGAACGTCAGAATACGCCAGGATACGCCAGGAACGTCAGAATACGCCAGGAACGTCAGGATACGCCAGGAACGTCAGGATACGCCAGGATACGCCAGGAACGTCAGGATACGCCAGGAACGTCAGGATACGCCAGGAAGACNCTTTATACGCTCTTGATTGCAGTTGTCTGAGGCATATATATATATCACTGGTCCCATATATCACGGTGAATGACACCCACGTCCGACGTACGACCCCGAACGCACGCACACACGCACACATACGCAGATGCGCGCGCACGCACGCACGCATGTACGCACACACACACGCCCACACACGCACACACACACACACACACACACACACACACTGGGGAATGGCTCGGGATGGGCGGCAGCCCACTGGCGAGGCTCGGCACCACCACACATCAGCACCACATTGGCACGCACGCACGCACGCACGGCCACGCACGCACAGGCACTGCTGACGCACGCAACGCAGGCACAGCAGCGCACCAGGCACACAGCAGCGCACACAGCATCACACACAACACACACCGAACACATTCACGGCACGCACGCACGAGCACAACACAGGACACACACAAGCCACACGCACGCACGCACGACACGCACGCACACACACACACACACACACACACACACACATTCACGCACGCACGCACACACACACACACACACACACACTCGTATAGCGAAACCAGCCCCACGCCCGTACGTAGTCTGTTTAGGCTAGTATTGCTCGCAGCTGTGCGACGCTGCCGACAACATTTGGCCCGTAAAGCGGCGACGGGAGTATAAACACATTCCAGTGTTCACACACCCATTCACGACAGTAATCCAAGCGGGAGTGCGCTGAATCATACAGCTCCCGTGCGAAGAAGAGAGGGCGAGAGAGGGGGGAGAGGGAGAGAGAGAGAGGGAGGGGAGATGGGAGAGAGAGAGGAGGGA
>NW_014583077.1:2092-3113 GCF_000485595.1 Priapulus caudatus
AGGGAGGGGTGAGAGGGTGAGGGAGAGGGAAGGAGGAGAGAGGAGGGGAGGGGGAGGGGAAGGGGGAGGGAGAGAGGATGGAGGAGAAAGGGAAAGGGGAGGGAGAGAGGATGGAGGAGAAAGGGGGAGGGGAGGGAGAAGGAGAGGGGCGGAGCAGGGGCGGGCAGGGAGCGCAGGGGGTCACGTCATGGGTGGTGATCTGGCAAGCGTCCCATCGCCACGCGATTTTTTCCCGCGGCCCTAAAACCGTCAACAGGGCGCGGAGACGGACGCCTCGGCTGTTCCCTCCCGCGGAAGCACGCGCCCGATCCTAGGCTGTTTCCTCCCGCGGATGTACGCCCCCGATTCCAGGCTGTTCCCTCGCGCGGACGCACTCCCCGATCGTCGGCTGCCACGAGACCAGTACGTACATACGCGGTTAGCTGTGCAGGGAGCATTTCTACGTTGCCGAGACGAAAAAATAGCAACCATTTTTGAGAATGCGTAAATGATGATGATGATGATGTGATGATGATGATGATGATGGTGGTGATGATGATGGTGGTACTGATGATGAGGGTTGCATAAACACAGCACGATTTAACGAGCGTCTGGGGGTTATAGGAAGGTAGTTTAAAGTTAGTTGGCCGAGTGTATAGACAGACATATATACGTTCATACATCGACCACACAGCTGTGTCATACATAGAGCGAGCTAACACGGAGAGGGAGGGTACAGGAATACGGGCTAAGTGTCCCAGTGTATAGACTTACGTACACATACACCGAGTAATGTAACAGAACAGATACATAGCGAGAACGAGTGTGCTAGCTCTACACACCGAGTCGCAAGAATAGATACTGAGCGGGGGGGGGGATATTTTGAGAAAAAAAAGACGCCTGGGACAGCACCACGGGGTGCGAATCCTAACCTCTCCCCCATGGACACGCCCACCCACCGGTGTGTCAGGACAAGACAGATTCCCTGGCAGATTTTCAAGACATATTATTGATATATATGATATAGATATATATATATATA
>NW_014583077.1:4503-6637 GCF_000485595.1 Priapulus caudatus
TCTCTCTCTCTCTCTCTCTCTCTCTCTCTCTCTCTCTCTCTCTCTCTCTCTCTCTCTCTCTCTCTCTCTCTCTCTCTCTCTCTCTCTCTCTCTCTCTCTCTCTCTCTCTCTCTGCCTCTCTCTCTCTTCTTTCTCTCTCAACCCTAACATCTCCCCTCCCGTTCGTTTCCTACTTTTCGCTCACTCGTCTTTGTCATCCTCCCCCCTCGCCTTGCATTCTGCTCTCTCATATCTTTACCTCCCCTCGTTCGCCCCCTCTCTCACTCTCTCACTCTCTCATCTCCTCTGTTCTCCCCCTCCCCTCCGTCTCTTGGTTACGTGCACACGTACGCCGAGTCGGATCACCTCTGCTCTCTCATATCTTTACTCCTCGCCGCTCTTTCGCCCTCTCTCTTACTCTCTCGCCCAATCTCCCCTGTTCTCCCCCTCCTCTCCGTCTCTTACTCTCTCGCCCAATCTCCCCTGTTCTCCCCCTCCTCTCTCTTAACCTCTCCCTTACTCTCTCAGCCAATCGCCCCCTGTTCTTCCCCTTCTCGCGTCTCTTACCTTCCTTACTCTCTCGCGCCCAATCTCCTCTCTGATCTCCCCTCCTCTCCGTCTCGTTACCTCCTCTTACCTCTCCCCATCTCCCCGGTTCTCCCCTCCTCTCCGTCTCTTACTCTCTCGCCAATCTACCCATGTTTCTCCCGCCTCCTCTCCTTCTCTTTACTCTCCTCTTTACCTCTCTCGCCAATCTCGCCCTCCTCTCCGCTCTCTTACTCTCCTCTTACTCTCTCGCGCCCACATCTCTCTCTGGATCTCCCCTTCCTCTCCGTCTCTTACTCTCCTCTTACTACGTCTCTCCCAATTCTCCCCTGTTCTCCCCTCCTCTCCATCTCTTACTCTCCTCTTACTCTTCTCGCCCAATGTCCCTGTTCCTCCTCCTCTCCGTCTCGTTACTCTTCTCGCCCAATCTCCTCGCTGTTTCTCCTCCTCCTCTACCGCTCTCTTACTCTCCTCTTCTCTCTAGCCCCAATCTCCCTGTTCTCCCTCTCTCTACCGTCTCTTACTCTCCTCTTACTCTCTCGGCCCAAATCTCCCCTTATCCCACCTCTCTACTCCGTCTCTTACCTCTCGCCAATCTCAGCCTGTTCTCCCCTCCTCCTCCGTCTCTTACCTCCTCTCGCCCAATCTTCCCTGTTCTTCCCTCCTCTTACCTCCTCGGCCCAATCTCCCACCTGTTCTCCCCTCCTCTTCCGTCTCTTACTCTTGCCGCTCTTACTGCCGTCTCGCCCAATCTCCCTGTTCTCCCCCTCCTCTCTCCGTCTTTACTCTGCCTCTTCTACTCTGCTCTGCGCCAATACTCCCCTGTTCCTACCCCTCCTCTCGCGTCCTCTTACTCTCCTCTTACTCTTCGACCAAGCTTCCGCCTGTTCTCCACCCTCCTCTCCGTCTCTTTGGTTACACGACGCACCCTCAACTTCAATTCATCGGAGCGCTCACGTTAATACGCAATCAACAATAGCAACTCTGAGTTTCTCGCTCGCAGTCCTATACTCCGCTCAGACAGAGTAATCGTCCGTTCCCGGGGCATGTATACACACCTGCGTGGCTGTACGTTAACCCCCCAATTCCCCATCCTCCTCCTTCAACTCCTCCTCCTCCCCTCCTCCCTCATCCCCTCCCCTCTCCTCTCCGCCCGCATGTCCATTCCCGCGCCTCTCCTGCCTTACCCCTCCTCGCATCCTCTTCTTCCCTCCTCCTTCTCCTCATCCCTCCTCCTCCTCCTCTTCATCCTCCTGCTCATCCTCCTCCCCTCCATCCCTCCTCCTCCTCCTCCTCCTCCTCATCCCCCCTCCTCCTCCTCCTTCTCATTCCTCCACCGCTGCTGCTGCTGCGTACATACACACATACACGCACTTAATCGGTGTCGGGTTAAACGTGTGCCAGCAACCTCGTGCGCCCGCCGGTGCTCGCGCCTCGTTTCTTGCCTGCCCCGAGTAGCGGAAGCTGTGCATTCCCCCCATTAAAAGGCCAGGGTTGACTCTACATCGCGTGCGGGGAAGGGGTGGGTGATACACACACACACACACACGCACGCACGCACACATGCACACACGCACGCACGCACGCACGCACGCACACAGACACACAC
>NW_014583078.1:2171-3040 GCF_000485595.1 Priapulus caudatus
CTATGTATCTATCTATCTATCTATCTATCTATCTGTATATATATATATATATATATATATATATATATATATTATATTGCTTTTCCTCCTATCCACCGCCTCTCACACTCCCTCGCTCGTCTTTTGGTCGCTTTCTGTTACTCGATTGCGTCCCCATAGACTTTTTCCTCGCGCTTTCATTTTATATCAATCTACCGCATACCGCTAGCGCTTTTTCCACAATCATTCTTCACAACCAGCTCATAACGGAAGAGGCTGCTATCTGAGTATTACCCGGCTGGTATCACGGCTGTTGCCATGAGGCGGCGCTGCAGCGATAGCAGAGGTGAACAATGCCCTATACTACATACGATCCTATATGGCCCCCGTTCGCGCGCTCCCTCGTCACGAACATCAGCCCCCCATGTAGTTAACGCTAGCAGTGAAAGACGCGTGAAAGCGCGATAAGCAACTACATGGCCGCGTACTCGCAGCCGATAAATAACATCGTCCGACGACATGTGACGCGTCAGTGAGCGCCCTCTATTATTCAATAATCCTGTGCAGGGAACATGTGCGAATCAATGTAGGCGGTGTGGGTTACTGTGAGTGGTGTGAGTTAATGTGGGTGGTGTTGGTGGTTCGGGTGGTAGGAATTAAAGTGGGTGTTGTGGGTGGTGTGGGTGTTGCGGGTGGGGTGGGTGGTGTGAGTTAATGTGGGTGGTGTGGGTGGTTCGGGTGGTGTGGGTGGTTCGGGTGGTGTGGGTGGTGTGGGTGGTGTGGGTGGTGTGGGTGGTGTGGGTGGTGTGGGTGGTTTGGGTGGTGTAAGTGGTGTGGGTGGTGTGGGTGGTGTGGGTTAATTAATGTGGGTGGTACGGGTGGTGTGGGTG
>NW_014583078.1:3452-4456 GCF_000485595.1 Priapulus caudatus
AGAGAGAGAGAGAGAGAGAGAGAGAGAGAGAGAGAGAGAGAGAGAGAGAGAGAGAGAGAGGTGTAGAATGCATGTGTATGAGGAAGGTAGATATAGGGAGAGCGAGCGAGGGAAAGAATGACCGTTTATTCTCAGAATTTTAAAACGGTTCCTATAAAACCTTTTTTAGAGGATGGCAGCACAGCTCTAACTAGTAGAAAGACTAAAAATCTTTCCTCGCGATTCACCCCTCACCTATCGCGCACAAGCAATACCCCTTCCCATAAAAAACATTTCTCTGGAAAAGCCATCGACGCAGCCTCTCCGCGCGAAATGCACTTCCTTTATACATCGCAGCTCGGTCACTCTGCACACCGCACGCGCACGCGTCGCCAGCATTTTTTTTAGTTTTGCGCGACTTGAGCACGCAGAGGGGTTTAAAGGTTTTATTAAAGGTTCGCGTCGTCAAAGCCCGCCGGCGAGAGGCACGTGTTTGTATTACTGGTTCATTCTGTTTGTCCGCGCTGCTCATCAGCCGGCTTAGCTCAGCTGTCGCCACGACTCTCGCTTCGCTGCAGCGTGGCAAGGGACCGACGACGACGACGCCGCAGCCGACGCAGCAGAGCGGACGACCGCACATGCGCATGTTGTCGTCGGCGGCGGTGGAGGAACTGCTTGGCGCAGCTGCTGCGTGGCGCGCCGAGCACACGCGAGTGGACGCGGGTATCACCGCGAGAATAGCTTATCCCCGATGACTCTTTCTTTCTCGCTCACTCTCCCTCCTCTCTGGCTGACTGTCTCTATCTATCTATCTATCTATCTATCTATCTATCTATCTATCTATCTATCTATCTATCTATCTATCTATCTATCTATCTATCTATCTATCTATCTATCTATCTATCTATCTATCTATCTATCTATCTATCTTATCTATCTATCTATCTATCTATCTATCTATCTATCTATCTATCTATCTATCTATCTATCTATCTATCTATCTATCTATCTATCTATCTATCTAT
>NW_014583078.1:6388-6637 GCF_000485595.1 Priapulus caudatus
TATATATATATATATATATATATACACTAAGGTCACTAGGTCATTGACACTAAGGTCACTAGGTCATTGTATATAGTTATGTACCTGAAGATTCTATAAAGATGAAAGCGCTTTAACTAAATATCGGAGTATTCTATTTGTTTTAACTATAACTGAATATCGTGCAACCTAGGAACTTTTCTACTATATATATATATTTATATATTTCAATACATGTTTTTGTCAAGGGAGAGAACCGATATAAGCGAG
>NW_014583079.1:0-6636 GCF_000485595.1 Priapulus caudatus
GCATGAGAAATAAAGTAAAATGAGAGATGAAGAGAGAGAGATGAGATGATGAGAGAGAGAGTGATGAGAGAGTAGTGAGAGGATGAGAGTGCATGATAGCAAGAGATCAACGTCAGTGCGGTGAGGTAGTATAACAATTGGAATTTAGATAATTCGACGGACACCACATATCTCCCTCTCACCTTCAATCATTCTATCTGATGAGCAGAGAGGAGAGCGTGTGAAGAGACGAGAGATGAGAGAGATGAGAGAGACAGAGATGAGATGATGAGATGTAGTGTGCAGAAAGCAAGATGGCAACGCAGAAGTGGTTGAGCGTACGTTATAAACGCCTACGAATTAAAATTCCGACGCACGCCGTCCACTCTTCGTTCTGCACTGCTTTTCAATCATCTTTATTTCGTGGAGGGAGAGAGAGAGAGCGCGCGCGGGGGTGAGAGAGAGAGAGAGACAGATGAATGAGGGCAAGTAGTCAGACGAGAAAGAAAAAATGATGCGCGAAAGGATCAACTTTCTTTTGAGAAAAAAAAAGATAATGAGAAAAAGAAAAGAGAGAGTATGAAGAGAGGAGATCGAGAGCTGAGAGAGAGAGGCACGACGAGAGAGAGAGAGAGAGAGAGGGGGGATGAAAGACGAGAGGATGAGAAAGAGGAGTAAGAGAGAAAGGTGGGGTAGAGAGAGAGGGAGAGATGAGTGAGACGGATGAGGTGCAGATAGCAAGAGGCAACGCATTGCTGCGGAGAGGTACGTATAACACATGAATTAAAATCCCACGCACGCCGCCACTCCCTCTCACCTTCAATCATCTTCATTTCTGAGAGAGAGAGAGAGAGAGAGAAAAAGAGAAAGAGAAAGGTGGAGAGAGAGAGACAGACAGAATAAAGGCGAGGAGCAAGAAAGAGAGAGAGAGAAGAGAAAAAAGAGAGAGAGAGACAGAGAATGAGGGCCAAGGAATGAGAAGAGAGAGAGGAGGAGAGAATGAGAAAAATGGCTTGATGATGAGAAGAGAGAGAGAGAAGAGAGAAAGACATAGAATCTCTTACCTTCCATTCGTTGTTCGAACACCAGTCTGCGACTCGGGGACATCTTGGGGACACCGTCCTGACGCTACATTTGGCTGCTTCGTACGGCGTTTCCGCTGCGCCTCGCAGACGACGTACCTGATTTACAGTTCGTTCGGATTGCGGACTCTCTACCGTCCTTCTCGCAAGTCAGCTCGACCGCCTTCCTCTCTCGAGAGGAAGACGAATCTTTCTGTCTGTCGTTCTCTCTTCACTCTCTCTCTCTTCTCTCTCTCTCTCTCTCTCTTCTCTCTCTTTCTCCAATGTGTCCTGTTCTCTCTCTCTCTCTCTCTTCTCTCTTTCCTTCTCTTTTCCCTGTGTCTGTCTGTTCTCTCTCTCTCTCTCTCTCTCTCTCTTTCTCTCTATCTTCTCGTATCTCTCTCTCTCTCTTCTCTCGCACAGCTCTCCTCTGCTTCTCTCTCACCACGCTCTCTCTCGTCTCTCGCTCTCTCTCGCACGCTCTTTCTCTCCTCTTCTCTTCTCTCTCTCTCTTCTCTCTCTCATCTCTCTCTCCTCTCTCTCTTTCTGTCTGTCGTATCTGTCTTCTCTCTCTCTCTTTCTCTCTCTCTTCTGTCTCTTTCTCCTCGCACGTCTCTCTCTCTCTCTCTCTCTCTCTCTCTATATATATATATATATATTATATATATATATTATATCTCGCTTCTCTCTCTCTCTCTCCTTCTCTCTCTCTGTCTCTCTTTCTCTCTCTCTCTCTCTCTCGCACGCTCTCTCTTTCTTTTTCTCTCTCTCTCTCTCTACTCTCTCTCTTTCTCTTCTCTCTCTTTTCTCTCCATCTTCTCTCTCTCTCTCTTTTCTCTCTCTCTCTCTCTCTCTTCTCGTCTCTCTCTCCTCTCTCTCCTCTCTTTGTCTCTCTCTCGTCTTCTCGCGACGCTCTCTCTCTCTTTGTCTCTTTCATCTCTCTTTCTCTCCTCTCTCTTCTCCATGATCGTTGTCTTCTCTCTCTCTCTCTCTCTCTCAGTCTTGTTCTTTACAAACAAGACAGAAGAATGTTCGACGCGTGACCGATGGTTGACATGCCATCTTCGCGTGACCGCGCTGGGTGGAATTTATTACGTCATCAACATGAAAAGATGGCCCCGCAATAAATAATCGTAATAAATAAATATTATGCAATAAATAATCGACAGAACGATTATACGACATAACGTTATAGCTGTGATTATGATGACGGTGACGATCTAGCCTAGTCAAAATAAAATGCATTTTTCATTAAAAAAAATTCATTTTTAAAAGGCATTGATTTCGGACTAATAGTGCATTTTGAAAAATGCATTTCAAAAATGAACTTTTCCACAAAAATGCACTTCAAAAGTGCAGTTCATAAATGCATTTTCCCATGCAAAAAATGCGCTTCAAAATGCACTTCAAAAGTGCAGTTCAAAAATGCATTTTACCATGAAAAAAAAAGTACTTCAAAGGTGCAGTTCAAATATGCATTTTTCCACAAAAATGCACTTCAAAAATGTGTGCAATCATAAAATCGTATCGGTGCAATTTTATCACGATTATTATTATTATTATTCTTAAATCTTTATTGCATGTAATTCAGATACAAATTATACATTTACTGATAAAAATGCAGTTCTATTTTTTCCCAGCAGTTTTTGAATTATTTAATTTTTGTCGCATGACCATCCTTATCATGCTAATTGGTATTGTTTGGAAATTTTTCACAACGTAGTCTGAAAAGAGAAAAAATTAATCATTTTAAGTTGCTGGACCTAGAGATTGTTTGTCATAATAAGGTTCTGCTGCTACGTACAATACATACAGCCTCAAAGGCAAAATATGATTTTAGCACTGTACTGAGTACTTGAATTTACTTACCTATTATCGCCTGCAGCGTCACCTGGTCCAGCGATGGTATTTCACAATTTTTCATCTTCTTCATGATGTGCGTCGATAGGGTTTCAGTCCCAAAGATCGTCACCATCAGGTCGGCAGTCAAGAGACTGAATGATTTCTTGTTGAGGTTTTCCTCAACTCCCCTTGATATTTATTGACGAATCTGTAATTCAAACCAAAAAACTTATTACAAATTACACTTCATTCCAAATGAAACCCCCACAGATTCTTCATAACCCCCCTCTCTCCCCAAAAAATGAAGTCAACGTGCAACATGGCGTCCAGGGATATCTACAGACGAACGTATGATGGGCGTAAACTGAACACTGCAATATAGCCCCTTGGGGCTAAACCCCCAATTAAGTTGGCTAAAAAGGTATTGACTGCCACATGATCAGAGGACTATAGTGTTGCAAATTGTACGCCTTGAATTCCCCGCCCTGATGATGAAAATATGAAGGCTGTATCCAGATAACATTGTTTTAGAACTCACCTCCTGGCGGCCATATTTTGAACTTGTATGACCTGAATTTAAATACAGTCGTGCCCCATATACTGTTCCCCTCTATAATGCCAACCTCACTTTTTCGAAATAACCAATCTCCCATAAATCAATGTATTTGAATTATATTTAAACCCCTTTATAACGCCAAACTCTCTATAATGCCCAAATCAAAATATCCCAACGTGGGCGGTATATAGGGGCACGACTGTACATAGGAATGTACCTAAGACCATGCTGCACCATGACTCCATATAAACCAGCGGTAGCTTAGGGGTCGTTCATAAAGTATGTATGCAAAATGTTTGCAAATTTTACCCCCCCCCCCCGTGTAAGGTATTATGTACATAGGAGAAAAGGACTAATTTTTATCTCTCCCCCTATATTGCATACATACTTTATGAACGCTTCCTTATAAGCTTCACCCGGAGGTTGAAAATTAAGCATAATTTGCATACCAAATAAAGGAATGACCCCAATTGGACAGGAATCAAATCAGCCATATAGAGGAGATGGCGAAGATTATCAAGATTATCTTAACTTACCGATGCTGAAGCCACCTGGTTAGACATTTTGGACGGCGTTCAAACATCTGAAAAAATTAGGAGGCACATGTTTCAATTAACTTAAACATTTTCACAACCGAGTATGTTTTTCACCCAATTGAGTGGAAGAAATAGTCATAAGAAATAATGTCAACCCACTCATGGGCCATCGTGNAACACAACGTGATTCGGGCTTAACACCCTGCCGATTGGGTCATTCGCTCTCTCACTATGGTTATAGCACGGCGATACAATTACCAGAGACTATACACTTCGCTCTACGGTGGCCATAACACTGGCATTTCGTCAACTGCTTCAAAACTCTGCTACCTAACCGAGAGAAAACCTCCATATGTGTAGAAGCTAGCCCCCGTTGCTAAAAGAAAGAATTTCTCATGTTTCTGTACGCGCACGGAGAACGTATATTTTAGAATCACAATCAAGATGTTAAGCAATACTAAGAAACATGATAATAGTTATGTCTCGATTGTGCTCCACTCGGCCCACTGTGCGTCCGCCGCATCCGTTTGTCTTGGGGCGCAATGGCACCCCTAGACGTCGAATCACAAGTTTTGGCCCTCTATGCCCTCTATCATTGATAAAGCCATAACTGCTCCTCACCTTTCTGCCCCCCTGCCTCCCGATTCTGTGAGTCGATGGCGGCTCTACCGCTGTAGCGCTGGCGTTTTGGTACAACCTACTAGGGTTCTGCTGCGTCCGAACCTTTTTTGTAATCTTTCATCTCTCAACAAAAGATGGAAGAAGAAAATTTTTCCAAAAAAGTAAAGCGGTCCTTTAACAACTCAGCCGGCGTGGACACGGCATAACCCATATTGAGTGGCAAATTTGCCTTCAGCTATTGTAATGAAAATTTTGTAAACGAACAAGAACGGTGTGTACTACACAGAACTAGTTGTGTCATAATAATGCTATATACATTGGCGCAACCCCTACTACTTTGCATCTTTTTTTTTTTTTTTTTTTCGGCTGAACCGGGAAAGTAATCACTCAGTAGCTAGTCAGCATAGCACAGTCAATTGTTCGTCTGTCTTCATGAAGCTATGGATGTGGTGATAACATTGGCATCTAAGTAACTTTCCGACCTGAACCACTATACCTGACATATGCGATGTCGAGAAATGCATTCAGGGTCTGAAATATGTGAAAACATCAGGCACATTTTTTAACCGTCATAACGATTTATTACTCTCAACATGAAAAGGATGGCCCCCGCAATAAATAATCGTAATTAAATAAATATTATGCAATTAAATAATCACAGAACGATTAATAACGACATTTAACGGTTATACGCTGTATTAGTGATGACAGGTGACGATGCTAGTGGGACGATGGTGGTGTCGATGGGTGATGATGACGACGATGGTTGATGACTGATGATGAATGATGATCGATATGATTGATGATGACGGATGATGACGAAGATGATGGTGAATGTTGACTCTCTCTAATATATATCTAACTTATAAGTTTACCATTCTCTTCTCTCTGCCACTCCTTCGTCTCCTTCTATCTCACTAAGCACAGCAGATGATGTCGACACTCTCATGACCGACTAATCCTAATCCGACTAATCCTAATCCGACTAATCCTAATCCTGTAATCGTAAAACGCAATTTTATTGTTTGCGATCACCCCCCCCCTCCCCGCACAAACGCACGCCCGTCTATACCCCTCCTACTCCACACACACACACGCGCGCGCACGCACGCACGCACAGCACGCACGCACGCACGCACGCACGCACGCACGCACGCACTCCCACACACACACGCACCCTCCTCCTCCTCCTCTTCCTCCTCGCTCTTCTCTTCCTTTTTCTCCTCCTCCTCCACCACCACCACTTCCTCCTCCTCCTATACATCCACCTCCTCCTCCTGCTTCGCCCCTTGTGCTGAGCGCAGACTTCACTTGCTGCTACAGCTCAGGCTTTTTCTCAAGGCACTCTTTCTGGTGGGTCCGATAAGTATAAAGGGCACTCAGGTAATAAGTTTGGCATCAAGCTACTTTTACTATTTAACTTACTGGTATGTAACTTACTACACCTAACAGCTACAACGCACGCACGCACGCACGCACGCACGCACGCACACACACACACGCACGCACGCACGCACGCACACACACACACACGTGCGTGCGAGTGTGTGTATGTGTATGTGTATGTGTTGTGTTGTGTGTCGTCACCTCCGTCTGTTTAGCGTCTTCATGCAACACCTCGCTTATCTTGTCTTGTCGCGCTATGATTCTGCAAAGGCCAATTAGTTTACGAGGCTATCCGATTGCTCGAATTTTTACGATGGCGATGACGCTGTAAACCGATCCGGGTGTGTGTGTGTGCGAACACCGCCGAATCGAGCGAGGAACAAATCCGCTGTCTCCGGTTTCGAGGTTCGTGAAATGGTTTCTCCTTCCGTGAGCTCTGTCAGTCAGTCAAGTCACAACGGCTAAATTGCCGTTTTAAGTCAGGAATGCTTATTAACATAATAAATAAATATATCATATTGATCAGAAGTAGATAATAGGGAATAGAAAATAGATTCCCTATTATCTACTTCTGATATTGATAGTAATAGTAATAATAATAATATTAAGGAGAAGAAGAAGAAGAAGAAGAAGAAGAGGCAAATGAGCAAATTTG
>NW_014583080.1:0-800 GCF_000485595.1 Priapulus caudatus
GTTAATACATGCTTAATGCATGTGTTTAATACATGCTTAATCCATGATATGTTTAATGCATGTGTTTAATACATTCTTAATTCATGATGCGTTTAATACTGTGCTTAATGCATGTGTTTAATACACGCTTAATCCATGATGTGTTTAATGCTGTGCTTAATGCATGTGTTTAATACACGCTTAATCCATGATGTGTTTAATGCTGTGTTTAATGCATGTGTTTATAGTGGATTATAACCGTGCATATAGACTGCGATCTAACGAGCAGGTGCGCGCGTAGATGGCAGTATATGTGAGGGAGAGGGCGTACAGGTATAGTTGGGTATGGCTAACAGGTGTGCGTACAGGTAGAGGGCGGTATACATGTACAGCCAGCAGGTGTGCGTACAGGTAGAGGGCTGTGTACAGGTATAGCCAGCAGGTGTGCGTACAGGTAGAGGGCGGTGTACAGGTGTAGCCAGCAGGTGTGCGTACAGGTAGAGGGCGGTGTACATGTATAGCTAGCAGGTTTAGCCAGCAGGTGTGTGTCCAGGGACAGACACATGTAAATCGTGATGATGTATGTTAGTGTGTGAATGCGGGGCGCCATGGAAGGTACGGGTAGCGGGAGGGAATACGGGTTAACAGAACGAGACAGAGCTTGGAGAGAGTGCTCTTTCTTCCCCCTCACTCTCTCTCACACACACACACACACACACACACACACACACACACACACACACACACACACACACACACACACACACACACACACACACACACACACACACACACACACACACACACACACACACACACAC
>NW_014583080.1:1634-6634 GCF_000485595.1 Priapulus caudatus
TTATACTACTACTATACTCTATCTTCTTCTCTCTCTCTCTCTCTCTCTCTCTCTCTCTCCTTTTATATATATAGAGCGAGAAAGAAAGAGAGAGAGAGCGAGAGCGAGAGCGAGAAAGAGATTGCGAGTTAGTATATATATATATATACATCGCTACCTCGCCGCTCTCCACCTCTTGCGAGGTTTTCCTATTTTCTCAAGTTCGATTTCTAGTTATGTCACTGCAGTCGCAGTATTTCTCCCTGTGGTCCAACACCCATCACGCTAGACAATGAACGCGTGGAAATAGTAGCGAGAAATAACGCCCCTCTGCTAATATTTGATCGGTTTTTCATTATTCGTTATTATCTATCCCCGGTGCCGCTTAATTGAGTTCTTCTTGTTTGATCAGATCTGAGATGTGACAGTAAAGTTCGATCATTTTTCCGCCGCCGGAGATCATTTTCTTGCGCGCGCTTTGTCTCTGTCGCTCTGTCTCTCTCGCCCTCTCTCTCGCTTTCTCTCGCTCTCTCTCTCTCGTCCCTGTTCTCTCTCCGCCCTCTCTCTCGCTTTCTCCTCATCTCCTGTCTCTCTGCCCCTCTTCTCCGCTCTCTCTTCCTCTCCCTGTTTTCTCTCCCCCTCTCTCTCGCTCTCCTCGGCTCTCTCTCTTCTTGCCTGTCTCTCCTCCCGATCTTGTCTCGCTGCTGCTCTCGGTGCGCTTTTTCTCCCTGCTCTATTCTCCGCGGGCCCTCTTCTCTCGTCTCTCTCGCCTCGCTTCTCGCTCTCTACTCTCTCTCTCCCTGTCTCCTCCCCCTCTCTCTCGCTCTCTCCTCGGCGCTCACTTCTCTCTCCTGTCTCGTCTTCCCCTCTTCCTCTCGGCTCTTTTCTCCTCGCTCTCTCTCTCTCTCATCTCTCTCTCTCTCCTCCTCTCTCTCGCGCGCAGGTGGTATGGCGAGCGCGTCCGTGTGCATGCGTCTGCGTGTGTGCGCGCGTCTGCTGCGTTCATAGCCGTGTGTGCATGATGCGCGTGCGTGTGTGTGCGTGCGCGGTGCGCATGCTTGTGTGTGCATTACCTCACGTTAACTACACGTCATTAGCACGTGCGAAAAAAAAAAGCGCCGCCAGACGCGTGCGACTGTTTCATTGCACAACGCGCGGTTTGATCAGCAACTTAATGAGAGTACCTAGTGGTTTACCTGTGTGTACCTGTGTGTACCTGTATGTTTACCCGGTGTGGCACCTGTAATTACTATATGTGATACCTGTGTGCACTGTGGTTTACTCTGTGTGTGTACCTGTATGTTGTACCTGTAATGTGTAACCTGTGTGTACCTGTTAATGTTTTACGTCTGTATGTGTAGCCTTGTGTACCTGTGTGTAACCTGTGTTTACTGTCATTGTTTATCATTGTATGTGTACCTGGTGTGTACCTGTATGTTTACTCTGTATGTGTACCTGTGTGTACCTTTGTGTACCGTGGTTTACCCTGTATGTTTTCTTACAAATGGTAAGTGTACCTGTGGTACCTAGTACATGTTACGGTGTATGTTACCGCCTGTGTGTACCTGTGTTACACTGTGGTATGCTGTGTGTCACCTGTATACCTGTAGTGTTTAAGTGTATGTTGTACCTGTGTGTCACCTGTGTTTTTACCTGTGCGTACGCTGTGGAGTGTACACTGTGTGTACATGTGTTTACCGTTTATGATTTACGCTGAGTGTACCTGTGTTTACCTGTATGTGTACCTTGTGTACCTGGTATGTTTAGCCTCTATGGTATCCTGTGTGGATATCCTGTGTTTACCTGTGGCGTCCTTGTGTACCTGTGTGTACATGTGTTTAACCTTTAATTGTTACGCTGTGTGTACGCTGTGTGTAGCGCTGGTATGTTTACCTCTATGTGTACCCTGTGTGTACCATGTGTGTCACCTGTTGTACCTGTGTGTACCTTATGTTTACCTGTGTTTACCTGTATCGTTACCTGTGATGTGTAACCTGTGTGTACCTGTATGTTACCTCTATGTGTAGCCCATGTGTGTACCTGTGTTTACCTGTGCGTACCTGTGTGTACCTGGTGTGTAACATGTTTTACCGTTTATGTTTACCTGTGTGTACCGTGTTGTTACATGTATGTTTACCTCTATGTGACCTGTTGTACCCTGTGTTTACCTGATGGGTGCGCACATACATTGTGTGTACCTGTGTGTACATGTGTTTACCTTTATGTTTACCTTGTGTGTACGGCTGTATGTTTAGCTCTGTATGGTACCCTGTGGTGTACCTGTATGTTTTACCTGTAATGTGTACCCTGATGTGTAGCTGTGTTGTACCTGTGTGTACCTGTGTGTACCTGTTATGTTTACCTGTTGTACCTGTATGTGTACATGTATGTGTACCTCTGTGTACCTGATGGTACGTTATGGTACCTGTTGGTACCTGATGTTTACGGCTGGTGTACTGTGTACCTGTGTGTACATGTGTTTACCTATTATTATTACGCTGTGTGTACCTGTGTTACCTGTACATGTTTACGCTCTATGTGTACCTGTGTGTACGGCTGTGTGTACCTGTGTTACCTGTGTGTACCTGTATGTTTACGTGTATGTGTAGCGCTTGATGTACACTGTGTTACTCTGTGCGTACCTGTGTGTACTCTGTGTGTACAGCATGTGTTTTACCTTTATGTTTAACCTGAGTTGTACCGTGTAATTTACCTGTATGTGTACCTGTGTGTACTGTACTGTTTACGCCTATGTGTACGCTGGTGGTACCTGTGTTTACCTGTGCGTACCTGTGTGTACTTGTGTGTACATGTGTTTTACCTTTTATGTTACGCTGTGTGTAACCCTGTGTTGTACCGTTGTAATGTTTACCTCTATGTGTACGAGCTGTGTGTACCGTGTGTGTACCTGTGTGTACGCGTGTGTCACCTGTGTGTACCTGTATGTTTACCTGGTGTTTACAAACTGTATGTTTACCTCGTATATGTACAACTGTGTGTACGCTGTATGTTTACCTCTATGTTTACTCTGTGTGTACCTGTGTTTACTCTGTGCGTACCGTGTGTACCTGGTGCTACATGTGTTTCACCTTATGGTTTACGCTTGTGTACCCTTGTGGTACCTGTAATGTTTACCTCTATGTTGTACCTAATGTGTGGTACCGGGGCTGTGTGTACAACCTGTGTTGTACCTGTGTGTAGCCTGTATTTTACCTGTGTTTTACTGTATGTTTAACCTGTAGATGTGTACGCTGTGTGTACCTGTTGTGTACTGTTGTTTACCTGTGTGTACCTGTGTGTCACTCTGTAATGTTACCTGATATGTGGTACCTGTGTTACCTGTGTTACCTGTATGTTTACCTGTATGTGTACCTGAGTGTACCTGTATGTTTACCTGTATGTGTACCTGAGTGTACCTGTATGTTTACCTGTATGTGTACCTGAGTGTACCTGTATGTTTACCTGTATGTTTACCTGTGTGTACCTGTGTGTACCTGTATGTTTACCTGTGTGTACCTGTGTGTACCTGTATGTTTACCTGTAGCAGGTGTACGACACAGTGAACACGTAGCCGACAGCCTCGCCTGCTCACGTCGGCTAACGTCGTCTAACGTCGGCTATAGTCGGCTGTAGTTAACGTCGGCTGTAGTTTACATCGGCTGTAGTTAACATCGGATGTAGTTAACATCGGCTGTAGTTGACTGTAGTTAACGTCGGATGTAGTTAACGTTGGCTGTAGTTAACTGTAGTTAACGTTGGCTGTAGCTAACTGTAGTTAACTGTAGTTAACGTCGGAAGTAGTTTACGTCGGCTGTAGTTAACTGTAGTTAACGTCGAATGTAGTTAAAGTCGGCTGTAGTTGACGTTGGCTGTAGTTAACTGTAGTTAACGTCGGCTATAATTAACTGTAGCTAACGTCGGCTGTAGTTAACTGTAGTTAACGTCGGCTGTAGTTAACGTCGGCTGTAGTTAACGTCGGCTGTAGTTAACATCGGCTGTAGTTAACGTCGGCTATAGTTAACGTCAGCTTTGTAGTTACTGTAGTTAAACGTCGGCTGTAGTTAAGCATGTAGTTAACGTCAGCTGTAGTTCACGTCGCTGTTAGTTAACGTCGGCCTGTAGTGTAACTGTAGCTTAACGTCCAGCTTAGTTAACTGTAGTTACGTCGGCTGAAGTTACTGTGTGGTAACGTCGGCTGTATTAACTGTAGTTAAGCGTCGGTGATAGTTATCTGAGTTAACGTCGGTGTATTCATATAGTTAACGTCGGCTTGTCGAGTTAACGTCGGTTGTAGTTACTGTAGTTAAACGTCGGCTGAAGTACTGTAGTTAACGTCAGTCTGTACTTGAAATGTAGTTACGTGGCCGTAGTTAACTGTAGTTAAGTCGGCTGTAAATTAACGTCAGCTGTAGTGAATCTGTAGGTTAAGCGTGGTTAACGCTTCTGTATATAAGCGTCGAGTGTGGTTAGCGGCTGTAGTTAACTGTAGTGTAACGTGGCTGTGAGTTAACTGTAGTTACCGGTCGGGCTGTGTAGTTATCTGTAGTTAAACGTCGGCTGGTAAGTTAACCTGTAGTTTAACGTCGGGCTGTAAGTTACGTCGGCTGTAGTTGACGTTGGCTTGTAGTTAACTTATAGTTAACGTCGGATGTAGTTAACTGTATGTTAAGCGTCGGCTGTAGTTAACTGTAGTTAAAGTCGGCTGTAGTTATCTGTTAGTTAACGTCGGCGTATGTTAGACTTGTAGTTAAGCGTCAGCTGTAGTAACGTAGGCTGTTAGTTAAGGGGTCGCTGAGGTTAAGCTGTAGTTAACTAACTTTCGGTCGGTGTAGTTAACTGTAAGTTAAACGTCGGGGGGGGGGCTGTAGTTCACTGAGTAGTTCCCATGTCGGCTGTAACTTACTGTAGTCTAACGTTGGCTGTAGTTAAACGTCAGGGATGCTGAGTTGACCGGTCGGGGGCGCCTCGCTGTAATTAACGTCGCTGTAGTTAACTGTATAGTTAAGGTCGGCTGAAGTTAG
>NW_014583081.1:2857-6632 GCF_000485595.1 Priapulus caudatus
TCTCTCGCTCTCGCTCTCTCTCTCTCTCTCTCTCTCTCTCTCTCTCTCTTCTTTCTGTGTGTGTGCTGTCTCTCTCTACTCTTGTCTGTATGATGTGTGTTGTCTCTCGTGCTCGCTGTCTCTGCTCTCTGTCTCTGTCTCCTGTCTACTCTCTCATCTCGCTCTCTGCTCTCCTCTCGCTCTCTCTCTCTCTCTCTCTCCTCTCATCTCTCTCCTCTTCTCTCTCCTTCCATCTCCCTCACCATCACCGTGTTGCCCTAAAGGTATATAACTGCTTGATCACTGCCATCAGGGATATGTATACGCACACGCAGGACGAGTTGTACGATCGGCAGTACCGTATGTCAGCGTAAGCAAAGATGGCCGCCATGAGTTTGGTTTGCGACCGCAGCAGCCACATGCGTAAGTGCACGTGGCAAGGAGGTGGAGGGTAGGCCGAGGCGTAGTCATGCAGTCGCACGGATGCAGCGAAGTGAAATATGTAATAAAGAAACTTCGAGCGATAGTCTCTCACGCAGCGCACCAGTGTCCCCCATGTACATTAATCACTAATATGAGAGTTCCGGCGTATCATCTTGTGACGCAATACGCGTGTGCTGGTGACGTACGCGTGACGTAAACCATACCGTTTAACACCGTACGTACCACTGTGCGTCCCATCGTCACGGTGTGACGTAACGGTAATTTTCGAGAATGGTGTTGCCCTGACGCTCTCCCGCCCACACCCGCTTTATAGCCCTCACCGCCCCAACATGCCTTCACACCTGTCAGTACCTACCACGTCTTGCCCCACGCTCACGTCCTGTCACAGTCCTCACGCTTGCCCCCCCGCTATCCTTCCAGTCCTATCCATCTTGCCCCACCCCCGCTCACGTCCTAGTCCGTAACGCTACCACTCTTGCCCCACCCCCGCCTTCACGTCACTGTTCAGTACCTACACGTCTTGCGCCCACCCCGCCTTCAACTGGTCCTGTCCAGTACTATCAGTTCTTGCCCCACCCCCCTTCACGCTCTGTCCAGTACTACCACGCTCTTGCCCACCCGCTTCACGTCCTGTCCCAGTACTATCAGCGTCTTGCCCGCACGCCCAGCCCTTTACTCCTGTCCAGTATCATCACGTCTTGCCCCACCCCGCCGCTTCACGTCCTGTCCAGCTCTACACGTCTTGCCCCCACCGCCTTCACGTCCTGTCCAGTACCTACCACGTCTTGCCCCACCCCGCCTTCACGTCCTGTCCAGTACCTATCACGTCTTGCCCCACCCCGCCTCCCCACCCCAGCTCCGCCTCCCCCACCGACCCATACCGCGCCCCGTTTCCCCCCACACGCGCGGCGGATGAAGGAGAATTTTTAGCCGATCCGTATCGTTTCCCTATATAACGTCCAATTAGGCTCCACGCAAAGTCGCCGCTATCTTGTGCAAAAGTATCGCTTGCGAGGCGTGGGCTGTTGTGCGCGTCTCTTGACCCTTAGTAATTGAGTAAACTGCGCGTCGTCGTCGATTCATTGCCCTTTCGCCGCGCTATACTTCCTTTTGTGCGTTTCCGTTGGGCAATCCGAGAAAGCACAGGCGACGCGAGAAACCTGATTAATCACACAGCGATCGTTAGAATGAATGGCAGCATGCAACGCTGATGAAACATCAACAAGCGACAAATGCGCTGCCGCACGTATATAGACTTTGGTCTCCCCCGTCGCTGCTATCTAAACGTAATAGAGATCAATTGGAATAAACTCGATTAACGAAGTGTTAGAGTAGGACCAGACGTACCCGTCTAATTGTTTCCGTGGCTCAGAACCGGCGCATGCGTAAGTGTAACAGCCAAAAATTGGTCGTGCCGCTATTGGCTGCCGCTTACGCCCACATCGGGGAAGTGCCAGTGATAATTTTTTTTTGGAGAGGCTTTAGGGAGACTATATCTCTATTCTCGCTCTCTGTGGTGTCTGTCTCTCTCTCTCTCTTCCTCTCTCTCTCTCATCCTCTCTCTCTCTCTCTCTCTCTCTCTCTCTCTCTCTCCTCTCTTTCTCGACTCTAGGGCAAGGACATATTCTTGATATTGTCCATGCAGCAGTGCTGTACTGCATACTACGTGGCCAACCGTGCCGCATGCGCGCACGTAACCAGAGCTGCCGGTTGCTCGCCGGCGAAATATACTAGCACGCACTACGCCAGGTGACCGGAGCGCAAGCGGATCGATAACGATAGGCGTCGCGTTGGCATGTAGATCTTTCCTTTTCTCGCGGATTTCAGACTATAGAAATCCTGCCAACGCGCAATTACGTTCAGATTGTGTCTGGCCTATATTCAGCGTGACAGGTTGATAGGAAGTGGAATCACCCGCACGGGCGAGGATTACAGTGCAATACCGTACAATCGCGCGCATTTGGATCACGCGTGATCACATTACGCGAATGAAAGTTTGTTTGAAAACAGGCGCTCGCGACAGGCTGCTGCCCTGCCGCCGCCCACTTGTCGGATTGTTCGCTTTGTTCACGAGCGCGGCCACCGATGCGACACACCCCGTGGTCCGACTCTAAAGCGCGTTCAACCGGACGTTTTTGGCCCGCAGCCTAATTTCAGGCCGCGTGCAGATTTGCTCGACGCAGAGCGTCACACGGACGTTTTTGGCCCGACGCCTAATTAGCGCCGAGCCAGATTGCCCCATCCGAAAACGTCGGACCAGGCCCGAGCCAAATTTTAGGCACCAGCTTTCGGCTAGCGGTTTCAGAGACGGGTAAAATTACTTAGAATCGGCTTGAAACAGTAAAAAAGTATAACTTTATAACGTAAAATATCAACAGTTATCAAAAAAAAAAAAAATCCAACAGTATAAAAGTTCCAAAAACAGTATAAAAATTCGTAAAACTTTGATCAGGATGCAGTTTTCAAGATGATAATTCCTATCTTCAGAGAGAGAGAGAGAGAGAGTGAGAGAGAGAGAGAGAGAGAGGATGTGTGTGGAGGGGCTGAGGAGGAGGGGAGTGAGAGGAGAGCGTGTGGGAAAGAAAAGCTAGCTTCACTTCGCTGTGCTGCAGCGCATACACACGCATTACTTGGTTTCATATTTGCATGAATAGATGAAGAGATGCCTGCTCATGCACCACCTAACAGTATTAGTGTCATGTTCCTAGGAGTGCGTCTGGGGGGGGGGGGAGGAAGGGAGGAGCAATGCCATTTAGGTTGACAGCACTATAAGTGTCGTAGCGTATATGTTACAGGGTGTTAGCGTCATGTTACCACGTCTATATACGGTAAATGAAGAGAAAGAAGGCAAAATGGGACAGGTTAAGGAAGGAGGGGAGGAGGGGAGAAGTAACAGTTAGGCTAACAGCGCTATAGATGTCGTAGCCGCTATGTTACAGGGTGTGAACGTCATTTAACCACGTCTATATACGGGGAATTAGCGGGAAAGAAGGCAAGTGGGGCATGTTAAGGAAGGGGGGGGGGAGGAAGGGAGAAGTTGACAGCGCTATAGGTGTCGTAGCCGCTATGTTGTTAGTGGGTGTTAGCGTCATGTTAGCGAGACTGTGTGCGGTGAGCGGGCTAATTGCGCTCACGCCGCGGGAGCAGCAGCAGTTAAGTATCGATCGTACCGTGTCGTGTGCGTGCGTGCGAGCGTGCGTGCGTGCGTGCGAGTGTGTGTCTTTTCCTAGCTCTCGTTCTCTCTATGTGTGTGCGTGCGCGTGCGCGTGTCCCTCGCTCTCCCCCCCTCTCTCTCTCTCTCTCTCTCTCTCTCTCTCTCTCTCTCTCTCTCTCTCTCTCTCTCTCTCTCTCT
>NW_014583082.1:0-358 GCF_000485595.1 Priapulus caudatus
ATATATATATATATATATATATATATATATATATATATATATACGCGCGTAGACGCTCCGAGTGCGAGCCGAGCAGAGACAGCGGGAGAGAGAATAGAAGGGACTGAATGCTGCTAATGAGAGCGTGGCTCTTGCAGCGATATCGAACAGCGAGCCGAGAATGCACGCATGATTGAAAGCCGCTACATTACAGCCGCCGCACACACCGGAGAGGAAATCATTGTTTCTCGATCGGCAGCTGAGGAGTGGCGCTGGATGAGGAGGTCTCCGGCTGCGCTGAGTGCCTGCCCGCTCTCACTCGCTCTCTCTCTCTCTCTCTCTCTCTCTCTCTCTCTCTCTCTCTCTCTCTCTCTCTCTC
>NW_014583082.1:724-2223 GCF_000485595.1 Priapulus caudatus
GTGTGTGTGTGTGTGCGTGTGTGTGTGTGTGTGTGTGTGTGTGTGCGTGCGTGCGTGCGTGCGCGTGTACGTGTGTGTAAGTGAGTGCGCGTGCGTGCGGCGTGTCAGTGTGTGTGCGCGTGTATGTGTGCGCGTGCGTGCGCGTGCGTGCGGGCCGTGCGAATGAGGTGACAGTTGTTAAATCAGTAGTGTCGCACTGACGGTGACGGACGCACTGCGTTAGGGAAACTAGCGTTGATCTCGCTAAGTGATTAAGAATTTGCGTCGAACGAGCATCGCTTTTCGTTTTCGGTTTCTACGGCCATTGGAAACCAGTTCGTCGCACGTTGTCTTGTGAGTAGATGCCTCTTGGCACGTTAAATGCGCCATAGATCACCGTCAGTCGTCGCCCGCTCTGTGAATAGAGCGATAAAAGATTACCGCGCCGCGGCTTTGAAAGAGTCAAACTGAAGTCAATACGCACACACGCGCGCGGGCGCGCGCGCACTCACTCACACACGCGCACGCACACGCACACGCACACATACACTGAAGCGCCGCACGCACGCGCACGCACCCGCACGCACGCGCACGCACACGCACACGCGCACATACACGCGCACATACACTGAAGCGCCGCACGCACGCGCACGCACGCGCACGAACACGCACGCACGCGCACGCACACGCACACATACACGCGCACATACACTGAAGCGAACGTCGGCTGAGGGGTGTCAACAGGTCCCGGGTAGGTCACAAAGCACTGTACCGAATTAGTGGGCAGCTGGGGCTCTCCTCCCCCTACCCCTCCCCACTCCCTCCTCCCAGGACCCTCTCCCCCCCTCCCCCAACCAGTGATTAGTGGACAGCTGGAACCCCTTCTCCCCACCCACCCACTCCCCCCCTTCTCCACTGCCCTCCCCCTCCCCACTCCACCTACCCCACTCCCACGTGCAGTAATTTACCTAAGAGACTGACTGCTGCAGACACGGTCACCGGCTATGAGGGTCACAGCCACACCACGCGTGAGAGTGTATCCATCCATCCACGCGCGCTCCCAGCATGAGAGCGAGCATGCGTCCACGAAACACACGCGCCTGCAGCTGAATTCACGGTCCCCCCCCCCTCCTACCCCAGCGATAGAGTGTCTAGAACGACCGCCCCACGTCTAGTATATTAATTTCAACCTCCCCCTCCACCTTCCTTCGTTAGACGTTTATAAGTAATACGGGGCAACATCTGGACTTAGCGTGAGGGTTACACCACGACACCGGTGCGGCGTCGGTCGGCGGGGTCGCATGCACAGCCGGTGAGATCCCTTACATACTATACACGCCGCGGGAGCGACACCACACGGAGTGACACCGAGACGGAAACACGGGGGTCGGAGAGAGAGAGAGAGAGAGAGAGAGAGAGAGAGAGAGGAGGGAGGGAGAGAGAGAGAGAGAGAGAGAGAGAGAGAGAGAGAGGAGAGAGAGAGAGAGAGAGGAGGAGGAGAGAGTAGAGAGAGAGAGAGA
>NW_014583082.1:6290-6631 GCF_000485595.1 Priapulus caudatus
AGCTGAGAGGAGGTAGAGGAGAGAGAGAGAGAGGGGGTGAGTAGAGCTCGCTAGCTGAGAGGAGGTAGAGGAGAGAGGGGAGGGGGTTGTGATGACGTAAGCAGGAGTGTAGAGAAGCGATGGTGGCGGACGACTACCGTTAGTTCTCCATTTGATTGCGCTTTACCTTATATAAGGTGAAAAAATTACGTTTTTCTTTTCCCGCGTATTCTCTCGTTGTACCGTTCGCTCTATCTATCTATCTATCTTTCTATCTTTCTTTCTCTCTCTCTCTCTTTCTCTTTCTCTTTCTCAAGATTTCTCTTTCTCTCTCTCTCTCGCTCTCTCTCTCTCTCTCTTCT
>NW_014583083.1:0-1368 GCF_000485595.1 Priapulus caudatus
ACGCTACGCACGCACGCACGCACGCACACACACACACACACACACACACACGCAGGCACGCATATATATATATACACATATGTAAATAAATAAATAAATAAATAAATAAATTTATATATATATAGATAAATAGAAAAATAGATAGATAGATAGATGGATATATATATATATATATATTATTTATATATATATATAGTTATATAGATTGATGGACAGACAGACAGACAGAAAAACACACACACACAGACAGCCAGACACAGACAGACAGACGCTCACACTCACCTATGATGAAGATGATGCCGAACAGTAGCGGACCGAAGTAGGTTTCCGGTCTCAGGCTGTACGGCTTGTAGTCCTGACTGGCGTTCACTAAGCTTTCATTCATTGTCATGTCCATCCTGCCTGATATTCACTCTCTATACCACCTGTAAGCAAGGCAACACGGCGGTCATATAAGTACCCCCCAGTACCCATATATACTACATACATCTACAAACACGCACATGCCATGCCCAACCTGGCCGAAGAACCGACGATATTGCACGTAGGAAGATTATTGGTCATTAATGACTGCAACTCGGTTTGTTCTGTCGGTTAAGCATCGGTCAAGATGCTGTATGGTTAAACAACTGCTCCAGTGGGTGTTGATGTGTGGGGTGCTGTGTGTGTGTGTGGTGTGTGTGTGGTGTGCATGTGTGTGTGGTGTGTGTTGTTGTGTAGCGAGCTATAGCCTGTCGGCTGCGACCGTGGATGTTGTGATGTGTGTGTGTGTTTTTTGGGTGATGTGTTGTGTTGTTGTGTGGTGTGTGTGTGTGTGTGTGTTGAGTATGTGTGCGTGCCTTGTACGTGCGACGTGCGCCAATCAATCTCTCTGTGTCACGGCGGAAAATTAGCTGAGGTTAAATAGACGGAATCTCTCGCTTAGTTCCCTCCAGATAATTATAAACTCACTTCGCAGACGCCCGCTGCACCTTCCCAAGTTATGTACCTCACACATCCAATTATACACGCAATATATATAATATATATGTGTGTTGGTGATATGTGTGTCGGTGTGGGGTACTCTGTGATGTGTGTTGTGTGGCTGTGCGATGTGTGTTGCCTCGTTGTGTGTGTATGTGCGTGGTGTGTGTGTGCGTGTGCGGGTGCGTGTTGCGCGGTGTGCGCTGTGGCGTGCTGCGCAATGTGTGTGTTTGTGAGTGTGATGTGTGTCGGGCGCGTGTCGTGTGTGTGAGATCGTGTGCTCTGTGCGTGATGTGCGCAATACAACTCTCTTGTCACCGTGAAAATTGACTGAGCGTAAATAACTGGGGGAATCGCTCGTTAGTTCACCTCCCAGGCTAATTGTAACAATCACCAGCCTGGATG
>NW_014583083.1:4417-5451 GCF_000485595.1 Priapulus caudatus
TACGTACGTCGTACGCGTCGTACGTCGTGTGTGTGTGTGTGTGTGTGTGTGTGTGTGTGTGTGTGTGTGTGTGTGTGTGTGTGTGTGTGTGTGTGTGTGTGTGTGTGTGTGTGTGTGTGTGTGTGTGTGTGTGTGTGTGTGTGTGTGTGTGTGTGTGTGTGTGTGTGTGTGTGTGTGCGTGTGTGTGTGAGTGTCCGCTGTAATATATTATTTCGTTAGATCTACATATGTATAATACTAGTTAAATATGTTACTTTGCTATATTATATATTATTCGCTATAATATGTATACATTCATTATATATTCGTTATATTATATTAGATTTAGGCACGGAAACGTCCGAAGTGTGCCGAGCGAACACGAACATCGTTCGCCTCTGTGCAGGAGTGACTCTCATGTACTAGCTTCAGTCAAAATTCCTGATCGTTGATAGAAAAGCTTTGATTCTATAAATATTACAAACGCCCGCTACTTATCGCTTTCTATCCCATGTTACTGCCTGATGGACCCATGTTACTGCCTGATGGACCCATGTTACTGTCTATTAGACTGAGGCTAGTTATAGTTGGACCCGTGTTACTGCCTGATGGACCCATGTTACTGCCTGATGGACCCATGTTACGGCCTGATGGACCCTTGTTACTGCCTGATGGACCCATGTTACTGCCTGATGGACCCACGTTACTGCCTGATGGACCCATGTTACTGCCTGATGGACCCATGTTACTGACCCATATGTCCTACTATCATATGTTACAACTTAGATGGTAGATCATATGTATCATATGATCATATGTATGGTAGATCATAACTTGGGTCCATCAGGCAGTACAATGGGTCCATCAGGCAGTAACATGGGTCCATCAGCAGTAACATGGGCCCATCGGGCAAGAATGCGTTAGCATTTGGCTGTAAACCTGTTTGGAGATAGAAAGCGATAAGTAGCGGGCGTTTGTAATATTTATAGAATCAAAGCTTTTCTATCAACGATCAGGAATTTTGACTGAAGCTAGTACATGAGAGTCAATCATGC
>NW_014583083.1:6292-6629 GCF_000485595.1 Priapulus caudatus
ATGCTACTGCCTGATGGACCAATGCTACTGACTGATGGACCCGTGTTACGGCCTAATGGACCCATGTTACTGTCTATTAGACTGAGGCTAGTTATAGTTGGACCCGTGTTACTGTCTGATGGACCCATGTTACTGACTGATGGACCCATGTTACTGCCTGATGGACCCATGTTACTGTCTATTAGTCTAAGGCTACTTATAGTTGGACCCGTGTTACTGTCTGATGGACCCACGTTACTGTCTGATGGACCCATGTTACTGACTGATGGACCCATGTTACTGCCTGATGGATCCATGTTATTGCCTGATGGACCCATGTTACTGCCTAGATCGGACA
>NW_014583084.1:0-6627 GCF_000485595.1 Priapulus caudatus
ATAATGATGATGATGATGATAATGATTATGATAATTATGATAATAATGATAATTATGATAATTATAATAATAATAATAATGATAATAATAATGGTAATGATAATGATAAATAACAATAATAACAACAACAACAACGCTCCTCCCCCAGGACGGTGAGAAGCGTAAGCAGCGACTGCGACTCAACGCCACGCCCAAGGCCACCTTCACCGAGAGCTGGACACGGCCCGACACCGGTCAACCCCCCCGTCGCCGTACGGACGTAGAACCAGACCTCGGTCAACCCCCCCGTCGCCGTACGGACGTGGAACCAGACCTCGGTCAACCCCCCCGTCGCCGTACGGACGTGGAACCAGACCTCGGTCAACCGCGCCGGCGACGGACATCGACCCGTGCGGGTTTCCGACATCATCCGTCAGCAGCAGCAGAACGGTGGCGCCCCAGCAGCACTGCGGTCGTGAAGGAGGCGGAGCTGACGACGCTCGGCGAGCAGAAACGAGCGCCGAGGCGGTTGAAGAAGCTGCAGCACCGTCAATCGCGCCGTGTCGTCTACAACCAATGCCTACATCAACGAGGCGAGGCCGCTTTGCCGACGCCCGCCCGCCCCGCCCGCCGCCGCACGGCACGGAGAGGGCGCGGGTTAATGCTCGGCGAGGCGAAACGGGACCATGCCGGCGGGCAGCACGAGGGATAGGACATGACGGCAGGTCGGGTGCGGCTGCGAGGGACTGCACAGGCCAGCGGGCACTGAAGCCCGGGCGTGAGAAGTGTGCGAACGTGTGGCAGGGAGCTAGGTGAGGTGAGTTCTTATTGAATAGATAACCTCATATAGAGAGAGAGAGAGATGAGAGAGCACGATGCCAGGTCGCGTACTGATCTCTCCTCTTCGTCTCTAGCTCTGCTCTCCTCTCTTTCTTCTTTCCTCTCTCCCTTACGCCTCTCTGCCTCCTCCCTCTTCTCTCTCCTTTTTTCTCCTTATCTTCATGTTCTCTCCTCTCTCCATTGCATGTGTGTGCTCTCTTATGCAAACTGGGGCCAGTAACTAGGCACAACTATTAATGAATTATACTTAATGCAAATTTAATAATAATAAGAATAGTACAATTGCGGCAGCCAGCGCCCACCTATAGAGCAGATGGTAACTTGCCTGTGATTACGGTTGTTGCAGGCAGGCCGGTGCCACATATTATAGCAGTCTAATTAACCAATGGCTGTATTACGAGGTGTGCAGGCACAGGTATACAGGCACGGTAATTATATGTATTTGTAGTTGATTACACGCCAACGCAAGAGGAGTTTATAATGATATTAAATATTATGGGTTGTGGAGGCCAGCGGTGCGGGCCGAATGACGATAGAAAGCTGTGCAGCTGAACTATCCACAGTTGATGTTGCTTCCATTGCTGCGTCTGGCAGATCCCGCTCGGCAACGGCCTCAAGGGAGCGGATGTGCGGTGTGCCGCCACAACAAGCCTGCACTGACCGGAACTGCCTTACAGGCAGCAGCGAAGGGACGCATCGACGAATAACAATAAAGGAGAATATATAAGAATATTAAGAATAAAGGAGAATATATAAGAGATATAAGAATAAAGGAGAATATATAAGAATAAAGGAAAATATATAAGAATAATAAGAATAAAGGAGAATATATAAGAATAATAAGAATAAAAGAGGATAATAAACCTTTTAATAAATAAAAGCTATCTTTTTTGGAAGTGCGATCAGATGACAGAGCGCTTCATTTAACATCGTTTCAATTGCGGTTTTCAGGAACCTAACTACAATATTAGTCAAATTAGTGTAATTTAGGGGGTTCATATGAACTCCTGCACTAACGTTACTGTTAGTTTTTCGTGATGACGAACAACACCTTGTGTGAGTGGCTACAGCTGTGCCTTTTCTTCATTGCTTGCAGCGGGCTTACAGTACAGCGCCGTGTGAGATGCGCCCACATCACAGTGTTGTAACACCACTCACTGCATCTGTAGCAGGAGCAGCAGCAGCAGCAACAACACCAGCAACAACAACAGCAGCAGCACAGTGCCGTGCGAGATGATGCTGATGATGTAACGGTGTTGTAACACCACTCAGCCACATGCTGACGCCTGCTCAGCAACTTGTCTAAAGGCTGGCGTATCTGTAGCAGCAGCAGCAACAGCAGCAGCAGCAGCAGTAACAACAGCAGCAGCAACAGCAGCAGTAACAGCAACAACAAGAGGCGCAGCAGCAGCAGTAACATCATCAACAACAACAACAGCAGCAGCAACAACAACAAGAGCAGCGGCAGCAGCAGCAGCAGCAACATCAACAACAACAACACCACCACCACCAGCAGCAGCAGCAGCAGCAGTGTTCCAACCTCACTCCCCGGTGCCACAATCCACTAGGTGGCATTGCAGTTGCCGCTGTGCGATCCATTAACGTATTTACGATCGGATATCCTTTATTTTAATCAGAGACTGGCATATATAGCAAGCACGCGACAAACGCGTCGCATAAATAACATGTAATCTAGTGAAGCAGATAAGGTCTATGTCTCCCAGGGTACTGCCGGAACGTACCTTGGGTACGGTCCGGTATACCGGAACGTACCCTTGTAACTATCTGATATGGTTAGGGTTAGGGAGTAGGCGTAGGCGATTCGTTAGATATTATACTATACTTATACTTGGCATATTCGATAGTTACCAGGGTACGTTCCGGCAGTACCCGAGGGAGACATAGACCCTTTCAGCTCTAGTAAACCATGTAACATGTACATGACTCTTGGAGCATGTACTCGAACGTGTAAACGTGTAACATGCTGTAACTACTGTACTCTCGAACCTGTAACTCGAACGTGTAACCGTGTACATGCCTCTAACATGTACTCTCGGAACATGTAACTCGACACGTGTAACCGCGATCGTAACATGCTCTAAATGTACTCTTGTAACATGTAATGATCATCACGATTGATCAAGGCTTTAACACTATATACGGGCGATCTGCTGTCTGGAATCGAGAATTTAAGCGTGTGAAGTATATATTTAGTGTGGGGCTAGTACTGTAAATTAATTGCGCCGCGTTCAACAGTCGGCATTTTATTCTGTTTTTGCTTTAGTTATAAGCGAGACTTTCATCACGTTATTATTATTTATGGATTGTTATTAGCGAGGTCAGTGTAGTTATTCTCCGGGTAGTACATAATATTGATGATAATATTCTGTATTTTCACGATGTTGTTATATATTGTAAGAACATATATCATAATACCTTCTGGTGGAATGTGTTTTTACTGCTGCAGTGCTAGTGGAAGGTACGCTGTTTGTGCGTGTTTTAGGTTAAAGGAACTAGTACTGTTGGGAAATGCAAGTCGGTAAACACGTTTTTTTATTGACTCATTACACGTGGGTGCACTGGGCAGCTGGGTGGCGCTCTCTCGCGATCACGGTTGGGTGAATTATAATTGTTGCACAGCAGGGCCTGCGTTGTTCACGCGGCTCCTTAATAAGCTCTCATTCACACAGTACGTGTCTAGGCGCTGCCACTCATGACGGTGCCAGAGTTAGTGGCGCCAAACCTACGATGATCGCAGAATTAGCTGCTGCCGTCCACCATTTCACACTTAGTGGCTGCCGCCTATGAAAACTCGCATTTGTTAGTGGCGCCAGCCTATGAAGCAAAATACTCAGCCGTTAGCCTTTCTTCTCAATTGTGCTAGATTACGATCGATGATGTGTTTGACTGTTTTTCCGGTCGACCAGATGCGCGCGCGCGCGTGCAGGGACGGGCGGCGCACTGATGCTTGCGCGCCGCGGCGGTAACGGAGAAGCATTGATTGTTCGCTTGGTCGCCGCACTATTTAGCGAGCGTGGAAGTTTTCACTCTGCTGAGGCATGACTAGCGTGCGGCGGCAATCGATGAAGTTCGCGTCCGGTAGCAAAGGCTCACGATCAGACGGTCCGAACACATTGTACGGAATATTGTATAATTTTGTCTAGTCTTCGTAAAATAAATTCAGTAGTTACTTATTGTGCAGCTCTTTGAGGCCTTTTTGGTCTCGTGGTGCCTATTACGAACGCACGCCAACGCGCACCACACACTCGCGTCGCCCTATTTTCCTTATTCAGTGTTTGAAGCGTTGCGTGCGTGCGTTCGTAATATGGCTATTGCATAACATGTCTGAATATTGTTTACGATTAACAAGTTAGAAAATATTTTAGACAAGAATTAACGGGGATTCGAACCCAGTTTTATAATTGAAAGCGCTAGAGCTCTACTAGAATGTACTAACAGACACTCGTGTAGAGCCAGGATAGGTTCTTTACATAGAGTACATATCAAGAGTGCAATTATAGAGATCTCTAATTAGCCACTGCTTGATTACATATATACACATTTCGGACGCCGAACACAATTCCTGTTCCGTCTCTGTCACTTCGTTACCTCCCATCTCGCGGATAGTTCGCCGTGACCAGTCAAGCATGGAAAAACAATTCACGAGGCAAAATGCCGTATTTCCAGCCTGAACTTTTTTCACATCCCAAAAACACAAAATGTGGATTTACGGCTATAATACGCGTTTTTACGTCACAAACAACATACACCATAATCGGATGCGCACACGCGGGTATGTCGCACCGACGACAGACACGTGCGCCGTGTATTCTTAGGCGTAAATACTCATTTTGTTGCTAGTGGAGTGAAAATTGTTGGAGACCGAATACGGTGCACTTTTGGCTAGCAAAAAAGATTTTTAACGCTTGATGCTCACGAGGCGAACTATCCGCGAGGAGGGGAGTAAGGAGTGACAGGGAAGATAGGAATTGTCGCGTCCTAATGTGCATATAGGTATTATGTAAAACCACCTGGCTTACAAGTGCTCTCGTTAGTGACAGTAGTTAGACGCTATAGCCTTTCACCATTATAGAAACCTGGGGTTCGATTCCGTTAATTCTTTCTACAGATTTTTCTAAACTTGTGTAAGAGGTAAATCCGTATTGAGACATATATGCAAAGATATTACGAACAGCACGCACGCACGACGCAGTGCACACACACACCACGACGCACACGCGGCGTACGCCCACAATTTCCATTTTCAGTGATTGAACGTTGCGTGTGTGGCGTTTATAATTGCTTTGCATCATTTGTCTGCAATACGTTTACCTTTACATCAGTTAGAAAATATTTAAGCAAAAGAAATTAAGCGCGGGATTCGACCCCAGTTTCATAATTGAAAGGCTAGATGTTCTAACTGATGTAATCTAACGAAGACACTCGTGTGATCCAGGTCGTTTTAATAGTACATAATATGCACCATCGAACGCGAAACAATCTTCCTCTGTCACTTCTTTACTCCCTCTCGCGTAAGTAATCGCCCCATGACAAGTTCAAGCAATGGAAAACACATTCACGGAGAGCAAATGGCGTAATTTCGGCTGAAAAATCTTTTTCACTCCCAAAAGCCACAAAGTGGAATTAACGACTATAATACGCGTTTCTTCACAGTCAAAAAAACACACATACCACCCATAAGACGATGCCGCACGCGCCAGGGTTATTTAGTCGCACGGCACGACGTGCGCGTGTATTATAGGCGTAAATTCCACATTTTGTGCCTAGTGGAGTGAAATTTGGAGCGAAATTACGGTTCATTGTTGCTGCAAAAAGATTTTTAACCGCTTGACTGAGTACGTCGGCGAACTATCGGCGAGAGGGGAAGTAAGAAGTGACAGCAGAGAAGGAATTTGTCGCGTCCGTAATGTGCATATATAGCTATCTATGTATGTTTTATATTACACTGGGTCTACCAGTGTGCTAGTAGCTCTAACTAGATGTAACTAACGAGGACATCGTGTGATCCAGAGTCGTTTTACAATAGATACGATATATGCACATTACGGACAGCGACAATTCCTTTACCTTCTGTCACTGTCCTTCCTCCCCTCTCGCGGATAGTAATGCGCCGCTGGAACCAGTCAAGCGTTGAAAAACTTTCCGCAAGACAAAATGACGCGTATTTCGGCTCGCAACTTTTCAACTCCCGAGGGCACAAATGTGAATTTACAGCCTATAATACACGCGCACGCGCGAGCAGTCGGCGACGCACACCCGACGTGGTACGGATCCGTTGGTGGGTGGTGTATGTGTGATTGTGTGCTGTAAATAACACGTTATTATAGCGTAAATCCCACTATTTGTGGCATGATTGGGGGTGAAAAAAGTCAGGCTGAAATACGGCGCATTTGGTCGTCAAAGTTTCCATGCTTTCCTGATCGTGGCGATACTATCTCAAGAGGGAAGTAAGGAAGTGAGCAAGCGAAAGAAACGAAAAAGGCGAGTATATATATATATATATAGTATATATATATATATATATCAAATATATATATAAATATTACTTATTCTCCTCCCCTCCCGCGTCACTGCCTCTCTCGATCTTTCTCTCATCTCTCTCTCTCTGGTCTGTCTGTCTCTCTCTCAACATACACACCGCACACACAACACTAGCTCATCTCTGACGTCTTCCTCTCGTCTCTATATATATATATATATATCAGAGTACATAATAGAAATGCTCTATTATGTACTACTTGATAATATGTATATATATACATATATTATATATATATATCTGCTCTC
>NW_014583085.1:0-6623 GCF_000485595.1 Priapulus caudatus
GAGCAAAGGAGGTTGGTAGGGAGAGGGGAGAAGAAGAGTGGCAGTGAGCAGCGGCGGGAGAAGGGTGGCAGGGAGAGGGGAGAAGGTGGCAGTGACAGGGGGAGAAGGTGCAACGGGAGAGGGGGAGAAGGTGGCAGGGAGAACGGGAGAAGAGGGTGGCAGTGAAGGCGGGAGAAGGTGGCAGGGAGAGGGGAGAGAAGGTGGCAGTGAACGGGAGAAGGTGGCATGGGAGAGGGGCGATGACAGGTGCAGTCGACAGGCGGGAGAAGGTGGGGCAGTGAGCGGGGAGTACAGGTGGCATGAGAGGGGGAGAAGGTGGCGCTTTAGGGAGAGGGGGAGAAGTGGCAGTGACGGGGGAGAAGGTGCAATGGAGAGGGGGAGAAGGGGCAGTGACAGGGGGAGAAGGTGGGCAGTGAGCAGGGGGGAGAAGGTGGCAGGGACAAGGGGAGAAGGTGGCAGTGGCAGGGGGAGAAGGTGCAGTGACAGGGGGAGAAGGTGGCAAGTGACAGGGGGAGAAGGTGGCTAGTGACAGGGGGAGAAGGTGGGCGGAGAGGGGGAGAAGAAGGTGCACATAGGTGACAGGGGGAGAAAGGTGGCGGGGAGAGGGGGGAGAAGGTGGCAGGGAGAGGGGAGAGGTGGCAGTGACGGCGGGAAGAAGGTGGGCAGGGAGAGGGGGAGAAACGGTGGGAGTGACAGGGGGAGAAGCGTGGCACGGGCCGAGAGGGGGAGAAGGTGGCAGTGACGGTGGGGTAGACAGTTTTGGCAGGGAGAAGGGAGAAAGGGTGGCAGGGAGAGGGGGAGAAGGTGGCAGGGAGAAGGGGAGAAGGTGGCAGTGACAAGGGGGAGACGGGTGGCAAGGGAGAAGGGGAGAAGAGGATTGGTGCAGTGACAGGGGAGGCCGGTGCAAGGAGGAGGGGAGAAGGTGGGCAGGGAGAGGGGGTAAGAAGGTGGGAGGGAAGAGGGGGAGAAGGTGGCAGTGCACAGGGGGCGAGAAGGTGGCAGGGAGAGGGGGAGAAGGTGGCGTGACGGGGAGATAGGTTGGGCTAGAGGAGAACGGGATGAAGAAGGTGGCAAGGAGAGGGGGAGAAAGGTTGGCAGGGAGAAGGGGAGAAGGTGGCAGTGTGCACCCAGGGGGACGAGCGGTGAGCTGGCGACAGAGGGGGGAGAGGGGGTGGCAGTGTGACATGGAGGAGCGAGCGGTGGCAGGAGAAGAGGGAGGGGGAATGTGTGAGGTGCAGTTGACTGTGTTTGCGAGAGGCGGTGGCAGGAGAGAAGGGGGAGATAGGTGGCCCGCAGGGAGAGGGGCACGAAGGACGGGTGGTATCTTGCTAAGCACCAGCCAGCCGACTACAGTCAGCCAGTTTTCGCGCACATGCCTCCATTTCCCGCGCGACAACGAACGACGGCTGAAAGCTTTCTTGTTTAGTTACAGCAGGTAATGATAAGATTACTACTTTTCTCGATTAAAATATATTAACGACATATAAATACAATAAATACCTATGTTAGGTCATCATCCTCTGCTGATGTAGTAAATATTCCGGGGTTCGCATTCAAAGGGCGCCGTCAAACTACCCCCGACACAGAGAACGTATTTACAAGGGCCGGGGAGCGAAAACAAACGTGCCAAACTTAAAAAACAAAAGAACGCGCTTCGCGCCTCGCGCCTCCGCTTTGCGGGCGGCGAAAACACTGCGGCGACGGCTCGCAGCAGTGTGTTTGTTCGGTTTGCTGGTTTCTTTGTGTACAGGCCTAAATGAAAAAGTATGGACGGATTGTCATACAAGTTTTCAGGATAGGTTCAGAAGATGGGGTTACTAAACTAGATTAGATTTGTGGTTGGATCCGAATCCATTATTATCTATGTAATAACCGAATTTTTCAGGATAGGTCCAGAAATGGGCGGTTAATTAGAATTAATTACATTTTGTGTGTCCGCCACGATGCTATTACATTGGGCCCGAGCCTTGCCTTTTGTGTCTCACTCCTCAGTTGCCAGCACTAGTTACCATATCTTAAGGCAGATGGCGTCTCTCCGCGTACGAAAAAGAACAAAGCAAACAAACAAAACGTGACAGACTTCGGCATTCAAAAGAACAATCGTCGCCAAGGCTGGGCGCAGGCAACGCGTGCGCAGGCAGCCGGCCCCACACCAGGGGGCACGGCAACCACCAGATATATGCACGTGTGCTCAGTCAGTTAACCAGAGGGGCCGCACGCACGCGTCTCGAGCAGACGGTGAACGCTGACGCAAAATCATAGTCCACATCGGGAATTGGAGAGGCGAAGAAGCGTGACGAAAACACAAGAAGCGCAGAGTGCGCGGTTTTCGTCGTCCGGTCGTGCGCGTACGTTGCCAACGCACTGATGGGGCCACGTGAAATTTCCTAGCTGGCGGTGAGCGATCGGCAAGAGGTGCAAAGTCATAAGCGACGTCAGAGTGGGATCGTAATCTTCCTGCATGCTACCAGGGGGAATCGTGATAGATGGTCTGCCTGGAAAGCCTAATAACACTCACATTAATAGAGTGCTATAAAAGATACTATTATATAAGTATATATAATATTTATAGACGGACTGCGTAGGCGCTCGTCTGATATATCGGGCCGATCGTTGGGCGTCCATAAAAATGTCATCGCGAAAAAGCGAGGGTTCGCGCTAAAATCGGGGTTAAAGAAAACGAATTATTCTGCAGTCATCGTAGCAGCAACTAGGAGACGAAGGCAGGCAGATAGAATTGAAGATATAATAAATAAGAACTAAAAATAAGATAACATAAATACAGTAGCTAGGTAACAATGAATAAATAAATAAATAAATAAATAAATAAATAAAGTTACAGTGAAGCATGAAAAATAAGATAAAGAGAAGTAATATTGAAATAAATAAATAAGCAAATGAGATAAATAAATAATAAGTCAGTAGTATATGATACAATTAAATACTCAGCCAAATAAATAATTATAAAGCCAGCGCCAGTAAACGATGAAAAAATAAGCAATAAATAAAATAAATAAATAAATACACAATCAGTCATCTAGCTAGCAGCAGAGCCTCGATCCCAGCCCCCCAACCCCACCCCGCCACCCCCACGTCACGCGCATGATTATCCGTGTAAGCACGACATGATCGCCGTCTCCGTCCATGCCGGCCAGAGCTCGCTGCAACAGCAGCGGGCGCATCTGCCCAGCGCAGCTGCCCTCTAGCCGTCGCCGCCGTTATATATTATTGGCCAGCCTTATTCGCGCTCGCACTCGCTGTTCGCTTATGCATGCTGAGTCCATCGCTGGCGCACGCAGCCGGGGACGGCGGCGTCGCGCGCCGAGGGCGGCGGTTGGCCTGCGTGTGGCGATGAATTAAGCGGGCGGGGGCGGCGGCGGGCGGGCGCGAGGCGGGCGCTGTGGTGGTGGCTGCGGGCAGGGGGGGTTTTTTTCCGTTGCACCGCGGCATGAAGCGCACGCCGTGCCGGCCTGCTAGCGAGACCGTCGGCGATCGTGTACGGTGAATCTCGGCGTTCGTTGCAGCGTGTACGTGACGAACCGCGCCCCGCCGCGGCAGCCACAGCGCCTGCCTGGCCCTCCGCCCTCCTCCTCGCTGCCTCGCTCCCCTCCTCCCTCCTCCTCGCTCCTCCGCCGACGCACCGCCGCAGCCGGCGCGCTCTCGCTGCCCGGCTCACCGGCCGCGCCCGCCCTCGGTCATACGTCGGCCCCCTGCAGGGGGCCGCCAGGCGGCTTTTCGAGACGTCCGCGCGTCGCGGCCGAGCTGCATCAGGGAACGCATCGGACGTAGAGTGGCCATCGGCCTTTTAGGCGCTCGCCGGGGCATCTGCTGTGAGCAAGACGCGCAGCTGTTCCATGAGCCGGCGCCGCCGTCTCCGCTCGGCACTTAGCTGGCGGATCGCGCGCCTCGCCCACGGCCCGCGGCGGCGGCGGCGGGGGGAGGGGGTTTCGTGGGGGAGGTTTTCGCTGCCGGGAGGCGGGGGAGCGCGCGGCGACGGAGGCGCAGCCGTCGCTGCCTCGCTAGCTGCAGCGATCTGTCTGTGTGGCGGCGGCGCGCGGCCTCATGGCCTGTGTTCGGCCGTGCCTGCGCGCCGCCGCCGGCCCCTGCCAGTGGTGATCCGCCCGGCGAACGCGGTGGCTGGCCCTCTCATCGCCGCATGCTACTCTGCGCCGGCGGCGGCGTCCTCGCATACGCTACCCTATCGTGGGTGGCCCTCGTCGCATCGCTGGCTCGCGTGCGTGCCGCAGTCGTCACAGCTCGCCCTGCAGCCAGCAGGCGGGCACGGTGGAGTGCCTCCTGGTATGAGCACTAGTCGTCTCTGCCCTGCGGACGTTCGAACACATTCCATCCGGTGGGCCCTGACACGTCTGCTGGCGCATCGACACATTGCTCCGGTGGCGCCCTCCACACGTCCTCTGCGCATCGACAGCCATTCCTGCCGGTGGCGGCCCTCACACGTCTCTGCCGGGCATGCGACACAATCTCCGGTGGCGCCTCGACACGTCTCTGGCGGCGTGCGACGCTCTGCCTCCGTGGGCGGCCCATCACACGGTCTCTGCGCGTCCGACCACATTCCTCCGGTGGCGCCCTCGTCACGTCTCTGCATGGTGCGACGACGCCTGCTCCGGCCGGCTCTGGCCAGTCCTCCTACGCGAGCGTGGCTGCCCTGCACGCTGATGTCCCTCCGTCCTGGCGGCTCTCGCCGTGCGATCGCGGAAGAACGCGCGACTCTGTTCGCACGCAGAATGCACCGCGCGCGAGAGCCCGGCCGCGCCGCCACGAGGTCAGAGTTCACAGGCGGGTCAGGAGGTCGCGCGCGCCCCCTCCCACGCTGAGGCGACGGCAGCCGCACAGGCTCGACGCTCGCCTCGTGGTCAGCTCCGGGCGTCGCTCGACGCTGCCGTCGACGTTACCGCCGCGAGGCTCTGCTGCTGCGGCGAGTCCCCGCGAACCAAAAACCAACTGCTCCGCTCGCTCCCGCCGCCGCAGCGCGGTGGCCGGCCGCGCGGTGAGCGGGGCGCCGCCGTCCGGCGTCCCGCCGCCGCTCGCTGGGCGCCCCCTGAGGTCGCGCGGCGGCGTCGGCGTCGGCCCAGCGCGAATGCGACAGGCCCGCCGTTCACGACACAGGCGACCAATCGCGGGTCGCACGCCGTGTGCGCGAATATCGGCAGGAGCGATAGTATCCGAACGTCTAGAGTCATGCGGCGGCTCACAGCGGAGTACCACTTGCGCCGGTACCGCCGCCGCGACTCACAGCGGCCTCTGGGTCACAGCGCCCGGCCTGGCAAGTACAATTGATCGCATACGACCGAAGGCTTCCCACTTGCGGTTATCGTGTGCCGGGGAGATCGCACGGCGGGCGGCGCGGGGCGGGGGGCGGGGCGGCGGCGGGAGGAGGGTCGGCGCACGGGCAGCGAGGCGAGGTGGCGTCGTACTTGCCGTCGACGCAATCGTTGCGTACGCAGTAGAGCGGGCGCACGCGTGCGGCGCGCGACACCGAGCCGCCACTTCCCGTCGACCACAGCACCCGCTCGCTGCGGCCACACTCGCCTGGCCACGGCCCGTCACGCCCGACGCAGGCCATGGTTCACCTCGCCCTCCCTCCTCGCAAGACCCGACAAACAGAGACACCGTTGCGCGGCCCCCCCCCGCCGCCGTGCAACGACCCGTCCGCATGGAACCCTTCGCTGGGCGCCCCTTCCCCCCCTTTTCCGCGCGAAGGAAGACATTCCGTACGAGGTCTGCCTCCCCCTCTCCATGCTACTTTATTCTCCCCCTCTCCCTGCCACCCTCTTCTCTCTCTTTCTCTGCCAACGTCTTATCCCAGCCCCCTGTGCCTGCCACCTTCTTCTCCCCCAGCCCCTCCTGCCTGCCACCCTTCCCCAGCCCCTCTCCCTGCCTGCCACCCTCCGCCCCCACCCCTAGACTATCTGGCCTTGTTGCGAATTTTCAATAAGGCACGTCTGCCACCACTAGAGGGCGTTCTCGGCATTGATGCGGGGGCCGACACCGCAGCAGCAGCAGCAGCAGCAGCAGCAGCACACACACAGACGTCTGTCTGTACGTGCTGGGTTACAAGATTTACAATTAACAATCATGTAGTAGTAGTGTTCGAATCGATTCTGTTTTCTTCGTTTGGCTTCGCCGATTCCTCGCGTTTTTAGTTTTCGCAGTTTTTTCGCAATCACTCGCTCCTAGTCATGTTACTTTTGTACGATCTTTTCTACTTCGCGCGGCGACAACAATACAATACAATATAGTAATTGTGTGCTCTTAAATTCTCCTGCTCCGTTTATGCAAATCGAATCGTTTTTCAAGAAAATGTAACGCAGAATTCCTCCATTTCTAATGAAATTCGATCATTTGGGATTCGAATTCAAATGATCGAATTTCATTTGGCTCCCCTACGTTGATTTGGGGTGATTCTTTTACGTGGAGGACGCCTTCCTAGTATTATTGTCAACATTCCATATTTTCGTTATGCGATATCAAGGTGACATTGTCTGTCATTGTGTGACATACACAGGGTGGCATTGTGACACACATCTCTCTATCTCGCTCACTCTCTCTCTCTCTCTCTCTCTCTCTCTCTCTCTCTCTCTCTCTCTCTCTCTCTCTCTCTC
>NW_014583086.1:0-452 GCF_000485595.1 Priapulus caudatus
AGCACGCACGCACGCACACACACACACACACACACACACACACACACTCACGCGCACACACACACGCACCTTCTCGACGCGTTGTTCTCCGCCATAGAACATGGCGTTGGCGATCATCGTCGTGAACAGCAGCGACACGCAGCAGGAGATGCGCTGCACGCGCGTAAAGTTGCTCTTAGTCGGCCGCGAGAAGACGGAAAACCACAGATGACCGTCGGTCAACTTCTTCCTGACCTGCGCGCAAGTATGACATCAGCATTACGCTACCATTACATCAGCATCTAGCCAGTGTTACAGTCACGCTCGGTCCTCAACTTCTTCCCAACCCGCACACACAAGTAGTACGTCAACGTGACGTCAGTGCAGGCGCGTAGCCGAGGGGGGGGCGGTGGGGGCGGTCGCCCCCCCCCAAAAACGGCTCAAATATTGGCCCAAAATGGCTTAAATATTTC
>NW_014583086.1:1529-4379 GCF_000485595.1 Priapulus caudatus
CCTGTAAGGAATTATGTAAGTAAGTAAGTAAGTATATAAGTTAGTAAGTAAGGAAGTAAGTTAGTTAGTAAGTAAGTAAGTAAGTAAGTAAGTAAGTAAGTAAGTTAGTAAGTAAACAAGTAAGTTAGTAAGTAAGTAAGTAAGTAAGTAAGTAAGTAAGTAAGAAAGTAAGTAAAAAGGTTAGTAAGTAATTAAGTTAGTAAGTAAGTAAGTAAGTAAGTATATAAGTAAATAAGTAAGTAAGTAAGTAAGTAAGTAGTAAGTAAGTAAGTAAGTAAGTAAGTAAGTTCATAAGTAAGTAAGTAAGTTCGTAAGTAAGTAAGTAAGTTTGTAAGTAAGTAAGTAAGTAAGTAAGTAAGTTCATAAGTAAGTAAGTAAGTAAGTAAGTAATCTTTATTTTCATCAGTACAGGACATACAGGATAACATGAGCTCTTGAAATAGCTCTTAAACTGATATCAAACAAATGTATGATAACAGAATATATGGTATTATGACATGATTTAGACATTTTTTTGTTACATATCACATTTGAGACAGATAAAATGATTAAAACTGATGAAATCATAAAAAAACATATATATGAACTGATAAACGCGAAGAAAAATCTTGAAAGATTGGAGCTGCAAGCTGTAACATCGTCATTGTCGAGTAGGCCATTGTGGACGACAACGCTTCTCTTAGTACAGGAGCTAAGAGCCATAAATCAGATGAATTGTGAACTTTTTGACAAAAGCATGGAAATTAGCTTACGTAACAGCTTATGTAGAGATGAAAAGTAAAGGGTGAAAGATGAAAAGTGAAGAGTGAAATATAAAAGGTGAAGCGTGAAAGATGAAAGATGAAGAGTGAAAGATGAAAGATGAAGAGTGAAAGATGAAAAGTGAAGGATAACAGATAAAAGATGAAGAGTGAAAGATGAAAAGTGAAGGATAATAGATAAAAGGTAAAGATTGAAAGATGAAAGGTGAAAGATAAAACGTGAAGGGTGAATGATGAAAAATAAAAGAACACATGGAGACAGAAACATGTACGGTGAAAGGTCACAGGGTAAAGGTCACGCACCGTTCGCCTGTCTGCATATCGGTGCACTGCACGTCGCGGAGGAACCAGGACGCGAGGCGCCCCCTGCCGGTGTTGTCGTGCCACATGCGCAGGTAGGTGAGTGGACCAAGCTCTGACTGCATGCTCACAATGAAGTTCATGACGGAGCCAGCGGGGAAGCCCTGAAGAATCACACTCAATGTAACATCTAACAACATAATATCACAGCTACGTATTCAACGTCAAACATCTAATACCAAATGACATTTTTCAACGTGCAATGTCAAACGTTCAGTGTCGAGTATTATCGCTACTCACGCAATATTAAACAAATCAATGTCAAATATTCAATGTCAAATATGGCTATCAAAAAACATTCAATGTCAGATATATAATGGTAAACATTCTATGACCGACATTTACAGACCGACATCATCAACCTTAAATATTTATATAAATATATATTAAATATTATCAGGGGTTAATAACGACAATTAATGACAATTAACTGTCATTATTAACCCCTGATATTATATATATATATTTAATATCAGTTATATAATGTTAAGCATTCAACACAAACATTTCATGACACGAAAGTCAAACGTGTAATGTGAACATTTTACGTCAAACGTTTTATGTTTAACGTTTAATCTAACATCAAAACGTTAAAAATGTTTAATGCATTAGCCATGCTTGCCTTCCTCTTGCCATCGTCCATCACCCGGACACCGGTGTCTCCGTTCTGCCCCGACAACACGAAGAAGACCTTCGATTCGGTGGCGTTTGTCTTCTTGGCGCCCGTCTGCACGCTGAAGAGGAAGTTGTGTCTGTCCGTGGGAAGGTTGTCCGCAAGAGGTGAGGCTCCCCACTACACACACCAACAACAACGTTAGCATCAATACCAACAACAACAACAACAACAACAACAACAGTAATAATCCCCCGCCAACACAGATCCCCACTACACACACACAACAACAACGTTAGCATCAATACCAACAACAACAACAACAACAACAGCAACAACAACAACAACAACAACAAAAACAGTAATAATACTACTAATAATAATAATATTATTATTATTAGTAGTAGTAGTAGTTGCAACTGCAGTTGGAAAACCTACAGCGCCACCTATTGCTTCTACACCCTCCTGCACCGCCACCTGCAGTTGGTACGCCTACAGCGCCACCTACATCTTCTACAGTCCCTCCTACAGGTGCCACCTGTAAGTGGAATGCCTACCTTGACCAGGTCCTTCTTGTCTTGGACGCGAGCCCAGATTAAGCTGATCAACCAGACGCCGATCCAGGTGATGATGAAGGAGAACACAGCCGCGTTGCTACTCAGGTCCTTGAACTTGGAGAAGACCGTCGAGAAGTCGATCGTGTTGACAGGAACGTAGAAGTCGGCGCCGAACGACGTCAGATGGTTGCACAGACACTCGGTCTTCCACACGGTTGTTCTCGCTCCCACCTGTCGTAGCATAGAAGTATACAAGCGTATCAGAGTCAGAGACACACGTACACACAGACACAGACACATATATACACACACACACACACATATGCACGCACACACACACACACACATATGCACGCACACACACACACACACATATGCACGCACACACACACACACACATATGCACGCACACACACACACACACACTCGGTCTCCCACATACACGATAAACGGATGATTTCATTACCGACGCTTTTCATTATCTCGTTAAATGAATAAGGATACTTAATGAAAATAATACACAAATAAAACTAACTTAATTAAATAATAAACGCAGCTA
>NW_014583086.1:5354-6621 GCF_000485595.1 Priapulus caudatus
CTATCTATCTATCTATCTATCTATCTATCTATCTTTGTATCAATCTATCTATCTATCTATCTATCTATCTATCTATCTATCTATCTATCCATTTATCTGTGTTTGTATCTATCTAATTATCTATCTATCGATTTATCTATCTATGTATCTATATATCTATTCTATCTATATCGATCTATCTATCTATCTATCCATCTATATATCTATCTATTTATTTATCTCTCTCCCCTTCCTCTCTCTCTCTCTCTCTCTCTCTCTTTCGCTGTTACTCAGTTGATAAATTTATTAAAAACATTTCACGACGTATATAAAACAAATCACGCTGTAAATCAAACAGCCGGCAGGTGGCACCACCGGGACCTGACTCCGGCCAGCACTCACAGTTCTGCTTGATGCCGACATAGTAGGTGCCGTTGCTTGTCTCCAGGTTGGACAGGTAGACGCTGTACTCTAGCTCCTGAGCCTCATGGGTCTCCAGAAGCTCATCCTCAAACACGCGTGGATCGCCGATTTTAAACGCATAGTCGTACACGTCCTCCGACGGATATTCCTCCAGTCTGCAGCAAAGAAGAGACGCGCGTAAGATGTGTTAGTGTAGATGCAGTTAGTAGAGTGTAAGATGTGTTAGTGTAGACGCAGTTAGTAGAGTGTAAGATGTGTTAGTGTAGACGCAGTTAGTAGAGTGTAAGATGTGTTAGTGTAGACGCAGTTAGTAGAGTGTAAGATGTGTTAGTGTAGACGCAGTTAGTAGAGTGTAAGATGTGTTAGTGTAGATGCAGTTAGTAGAGTGTAAGATGTGTTAGTGTAGACGCAGTTAGTAGAGTGTAAGATGTGTTAGTGTAGAGGCAGTTAGTAGAGTGTAAGATGTGTTAGTGTAGATGCTGTTAGTAGAGTGTAAGATGTGTTAGTGTAGATGCTGTTAGTAGAGTGTAAGATGTGTTAGTGTAGATGCTGTTAGTAGAGTGTAAGATGTGTTAGTGTAGATGCTGTTAGTAGATGTGTAGTATGTAGTGAGTGTGTCACCCATGACCCCACCCTGCCTCAGCCCTGCCTCCACCTTGCCCCCAGCCTGCCTTCACTCTGCCTCCACCTTGCCCTGCCACTGCCCCCCCCCCACCCCTGTCCCTACTTCTGCCCCCACCTTGCCCCGCCACTGCCATCCCCACCCCGTCCCCTATCCTGCCCCCATTCCTACTTCTCGCCCCTAACCTGCCCCCACCTTCGCCCCCCCCGTCCCTACTTCTGCCCCTAACCTGCCCCCACCTTG
>NW_014583087.1:0-6621 GCF_000485595.1 Priapulus caudatus
TGCATGTCCGGATGCGTAGCCTGGAGGCTAGGCGACCGGTTCCGGTCGCGTAGCCACTGCGTATTAAATAATGGCAAACAATACTAGGCAATAATAGTAATTACTAAACAATATTATAAATTACTGCTGCTATCATTTAATTGTTTTTGCGTTGTAATTACTAGTATCGTTGTTTTTGCTTTGTCACTGTTGTTCTAGTTGTTTTGTGGTGTTTCTTATGTAGTTGCTAATATGTCAATCATTCTCGTTGGTCGTTTTTATCGCAACAGCGTTTCTGCTGAGGCTTGGAATCATTTAGCAGGACGTAATGCGCGATGTAATTCAATAAATTACCGTCACTACGCTGCAACCCAGACACGATTGTCTATTCCTAATACTATCTTGACTATCATCAACCTTGTACCACATACCTGAGTGACTGACTACCTAATAAAAAGTACGTATTCTGTTTCCACTTGTACGCAACGGACGACAATTATAAGCTATTGTTCCGGAATTTCTGCCGCGCGGCTGTTATTGTGACATGATTCGGCCTCGGTCTCACCTCCAGTAACGGAAAACTGAGTCCGACGGAGAAGTTAGCGAGCCAGTTGAGGAACAGAGAGATGCTAACTGCGGCCGCCCTCGCCGACTGATGGAACATCTCAGCCGTGATAAACCACGGGATGGAAGCTGCGGGAAAGACACAACACCTTCCGCAGGATTGCACACGCACACCACCAAGCACACGCTATCGCATACACACACACTCTCAAACACACAGCACACACACAGCACACATCATCAGCACACTTGTGTCACACACATCACACATACATACATAATTATACATATACTAATAGTATATATACGTATTCATATTTATTTATTATTATAACTATAATATATTTCACATCATTTTACTTATTATTTATATACTCTAGTAAATCTATAAAAATATTATAGGAGATTCGATAATAAACGCGGACTAACGAAACCGCTGGACCGAGTGCCGAACATCCAATAAACAGGAAAGCAACGAAACTATGCCTGACCCATTGAAGAACGCAAATGTGTCCATGTAACAAATTTAATGCGAAATATCGTCTACAGTTATCTATAGACGAACGTTATATATACTACGCAGCCTAATATTAAATGCAAGTTTAGCAAAAATGATTCCTTTATTGAAATCTAGATTACCATCAGACGATATCTGTGATAAATTGGGTTAATATCCTGAAATCCTTAGTTCGCACACTCATTAGTCCTGAAGCCTGACAGACATCGTAAGAAGCATACGATATGACTAAATTCACCTAATAGTGCTGTCCGCATGAACAGGCTTCTGCTAGGACCACCTAAATTCGATAACGCCCGTTTATCGCGCAAGCGCTTAACAATTCTGGACGGCAATTTTCAGATCGCCATACAACAATCTGCTACGACGATATTGTTTCTTTAAAACACTTCCGCGTAAGATTAAAAGGAAATGTACTCCGCAAGTCTCTTGCCAGCTTTACACTCTGAACATGGCGTTGTAATCGTTATAACTCTTAATTGACGGCAAAAGCCGCGCGGTGTCACCGGTCGCAGTAACTCTTATACGTACCGCGTCCTAACTGTAACACCGTAAACTAACTAGTGACTACGGCGCAGCCGAGAGTTGCTGTTCACATCGCAAAAGAGGTGACGTAACAACAGAGAGACAGTGACAGTACATCAAGGAGAGCACTGACGTGATACTCACAGAGATATTTCGCCGTAACGTCACAGAGTCACTGGCGTAATCGTCAACATGACACTTCGTAACGTCACAGAGCAGTGACGTAAACACTCACAGAGCATGATGTGCGTAACTTATCACAGTGGCACTGCCCGTATCGTCACAGAGCCATACTGACCGTACATACAGTGACATCTGTAACGTAACGTCACATTGAGCGTACGTGACGTTAACACATCACAGAGGCAAGTGCCGTGACAACATAATAACATCTAGCGTGACATCACAGAGGCAGTGACGTAAATCCCCAGAGACACTGAACGTAACGTCACAGAGATACTGCGTAAAGATCCACAGAGACACTGAGTAAACATCACAGAGCAGTATAAACATCACAGTGAGCCCTGCGTACCACGGTCACAGAGCACTGGAGTAACACACAGTGATACACTGCCGGCACCGTCACAGAGCAGGTGACGTAACCACTCACTAGACTGTGCAAGTAAACGTCAGCAGAGGCAGTGAACGTGACATCATCGAGAGACACCAGGGCGTGCGTCAACCATGAGGCAGTGACGTTGTCACGTCAACATGAACTACTGACATAACGTCACAGAGACAGACGAACGTCACAGAAACTACTGACTAACGTCACATGAGCAGTGACGGGACATCACAAGAGTCAGCCTGGCTACACACAGAATAACTTGGCGTAACGTCACAGAGGCAGAGGTAACTTAACATCCTCAGTGAACACAATGACTAAATGTCACAGTAACAAGTGACTAAATGTCAACAGAGCATTGACGTAGCATCACATGAGACATGACAACGTAAACGTCACAGCAGCGCACTGGCCGTGACGTTACACTCAATCAGAGAACAGTGACCGTACATTCACAGTAACACTGAAGTAACGTCCACAGAGACCAGCTGGCGAACGTCTACCCAGCAGACCACTGTACGTAACGTCACAAAACAACGCTGACGTAACGTCAACAGAGACCACTGGGCCGTAATGTCACACTGAGGCAGTGGACCGACACGTCACAGAGACGCTACCACGGTAGCCACGCACAGATTACAGTGACCGTAACGTCACCAGAGACTCTGCGTACAAGTCACAGAGAACGAGTACGGTCAAGTGAGGCACCGTGACGTGACATCTACAGGTGACAGCTTTCACGTAACGTCACATAATGCACTAACCGTGACGCCCAGAGACAGTGACCGTTAACGTCACAGAGACTCTGCGTAACGTCACATAGCACTTAAGGCGTAACGTATCACACGACGGCAGTGCGTGACATCACAGTGAACGGACAGTAACCGCTCACGAAAGCATTTCGTAAGCGTCAGCAGAGGCAATGACGTAGACGTCACATAGAAGACGGCGTGCACGTTAACGTCACAGAGACCTCTGCCCAACGCCAAACAGAGGCTGACGTACATCACAAGCAGTGACGTAACGTCACAGAGCACATGTGACTAAACGTCACACAGAACACTGCGTAGTCGTCACAGAGACACAACCGCGAACGTCACAAGAGGTATGACGTGACATCACATGACACTAGACGTAACATCCATCCGAGCGCAAATGAACGTTACACGTCTCACAGAGCAGTGACTCACATATACAGAGGGCAATTGCACGTAACGGCACAGAGACTACCTGATCTGACATCCGCAGGGCAATGATCTAACGTCAATCAAGAGCCAGTGTCTTAAGCATCACACAATGAGGCAGTGACAGTAACGTCACAGAGGCAGTGACGTAAACATCACAGAGCAGTCGCAGTAACGTCAGCACGAGGCACGACGGTCAACGTCACAGAGGCACTGACCGTAACGTCACAGAGGACAGTCGGACGTGACATCTCCTACAGAGACACCTGGCGTAACGTCACAGATCCCTGACCGTGAACTCAAGAAGCCACTGACGTTAACGTCACAGCCTAGACCCATAACTCAACGTCACAAGAGAACCACACTGACGTAACGTCAAGCGAGGCAGTGACGCGTAACCGTCACAGAGGACCCGCACCTTCGAACCTTCAATTCGGTTGACCGAGGTAGACGACAGATGTGTCTAAACGTCGAACAGCCATGTTGACAGTGCCTTAGCTCTCATCTACCGCTATAGACGCGCGCGCTCAGCACAGCCAGCCGTATAATAATGGACGTGGTATATAAACAACATCTCCAATTGTAGCGTCGAACCTTCCATTTTTATTCTCATTTCATATCGCATGCAAGAAGTTAATAAGTATACAATCCTAAAACGAAACCACTTAGTAATTAGTTTAGTAATTGTAATACAATTAGAGAGAGAGAGATACGAAGAGCACGAAGAAGAGCGCGATATAAAGAACATAGACGCCTAGAGAGACGAGAGAGAGAGAGACGAGAGAGAACAGAGAGAGAGAAGAAGAAAAAGCAGAAAATTAGACCAGAATCAAGACAAAAGAAGACGAAGTGAAGAAGAAGAAAAAAGATAAAAAATAACAAAGAGGCGGAGAGAGAGAGAGAGAGAGAAAAGAAGAAAAGAGAAGAAGTAAGAGAGAGAGCGAGAGAGAGAGAGATATAGAAAGAGAAAAAAAGAAAGAGACGACGAGAAAAAAAAAGAGAGAGAGAATCAGCGATACACGAGAGAGCCGAGAGACCGGAGAACACAACCAATACACAACAGAGAAAGAGAGAAGAAAGAGAACAAACAACAACAACAAAAAGCAACACAACAACACCACAGCAACAACAAAGAAGCGTGATATGAGAGAGGGGGAGACAAAGAGTGCGAGAGTTATTGCTCATCACAGCGCTGCCGCTGTCTATATGCACGTACCGCGTTCACAGCCGGGACAAACGCTTTCGTCCTAAGTGAATTGCGAATCTAATGAACATTGTGCTCCCTAGATGCGGCTCCTGAAGAGATACGTCCCGTTCGTCTGCCGAATGTAAACCGACGTTAGTAACGTCTGGCACTCGCCCTGGAGGACATAACCGATGCCTCTATTCCTCATGCATCCCAAGCTCTGCCTAATTGACATCGCGCGCTACGCGCCTCCGTCGCCAAGCTAGGAAGCAGGTGTACAACAACCCCCAACAAGCGAAAGTAAACTTATTGTCGGAAGCACCCAAGATTGAGTCGAACTTAATCGCTACCACCTGCCCCACAACGTGCCCGTTCTTGATACCTATTGACAAATACAACTCAATCCCAAACTCTCCGAGGAGAATTGGCATAGAGGCAAAATGATCAAGGGCCGCTAGAGATTACGCCTGACCATAGGGTCGATCATCCCCGACGAAGAGAAAGCTTCAGTGGCCCCCGTGCGGGTAGCTGGTGTGGAAAGATATAAAACTCACTTCAAGTATTCGCTCAAAATCAACAAACTTGGTAGTCAGTTTATCATTTGTCCAACATTCTCAACTACTTTATATCGTGAATACGTACTAGAATACCAACTCAAGTCCTTCGTCCTGCTGCCGTCTTCTTAAATAATGATCGCCTAAACGAATACACTCTACAACTGACGCGAGAACTGTTTTTCATATAAACTCTCTATTCATATTACTTCTTTCCCCCTGTAAAGGAGGGTGCGACAACCTTCCCGATGGAGCAGCTGTAGCCGGCCCTCTGGCGCTAGGCCTAGCTAACGGTGTCTACTATATGGACAACATGTAGCACCAAGAGCAACCCCAATATCAGTATCTTTGGAAATCCTCTAATTCAGGTCTGGAATTTAGTACATCGTACGTACCGAAAATATAACTAGTATAAGCATAGCTCAAAAGTGAATCATTAACTATACAAATTTAGTCTTAAATTTGCAAGGCGACGGGCTAATCGAATTTTTAACGTACATTGGCCCGTTGCGTTGCATAGCAGGTTATCGTGCAATAAAGAACATCGAAAAACGCCCTATAACAGAACAATGTACGTATTTTCGTGTGACCAACTGTTATAGACAGTCCCCTACAATGAAGTATAACTTCGCTGCTGGCCGTTGAATCTTTTTATGAATATTTATTAACTGCACACAAGTCGCGTCGGAACAGTCTTTTGCTCTCTAGGCTCAAGCAGAATTCATACGTTCGAGTAACTATGAGATAATGATTGCCTCTCCAAAGTACATCAACTGCTGTCATAAGAGTTATAAAAGTATAAATCAAAATTATTTTCGTCAGCTCATCAATTAAATCATCAGCAGTTAGTCGAGCTCATCAGGCAGTCAAGTGAGTCATAGTATCAGTCACGTCAGTGAGTAATGAGATCGTGACGTCAGTCAGTCAAGTGAGTCAGTCAGTGAGTGAGTCCATCATCAGTCATCAGTCAAGTATCCAAGCTCAGTCAGTTCAGTCAGTTAGTCAGGTCATCCACGCATCAGTCAGTTCATTCATCACCTCAGTCAGTCATGCAATCAGTCATCATCTAATACTTGTTCCCCCGACATCCGTTTTGTAATCCATCAAGGACCTATACGGTCCGCTCACATAGCTCCGGTGCATTCACAAACAATGCTGGCCTATTCATATTTACTAAACGCTCATATCGCGTTACCCAGGGCGCACTATACGCACCATCTCTGCTTTTCAGACGTCGTTTTGCACAGAGAAGATATCGTGCGTCTCCGTTGGCAGAAACTAGCCCATTTCAGCAATGATTAATTAGTCCAGAAGCGCAGACACTATGGAGAAAAACGTCATAACAATACAGACGCATGAAACCATAAACTTATACCTTAATATTGCACCTCGTGTACTATGCTTGCACAAATGACTGAAAGCATCATCTAACATTAATAGCGTAAAACATAATAACAAAAATAATTAATAAAATCAAATATATATAGGAATATGAACAAAATTAATAATTATAAAAATCGATTATACTATTATAAGTAATAAAATAA
>NW_014583088.1:0-6617 GCF_000485595.1 Priapulus caudatus
TTTTTGCTACTCACAGCAAATCGTCGAGAATCATGAATGAGAACTAGAACCAAATCAACCTGTGCAATGTTTCAAAAATAAACACAAAATAAACTCTCCTAAGCCTAACCCTAAGCCCTAACCTTAAACCATAACCCTGACCCAGACCTCAACGGGCCAACTCACAACTCATAAACCCTATTTTTGTGGGTAATGTATTAACGAGTACAGGTATATGCGTACGTTTAGCCTTGTCCCATATGAACATAAATATTGACTTGTCAGCCAGCACGCCACAAAATAGTGTGTGTTGTTATTAGCTGTTCTTAATTATTAATTATTATTATTATTACTTCTTAAGGTATTACTTATACCTTGAATAAATATAATATATATATATATATATTTATTTATTTATTTACCTTCTATATATTACCACCCTTAACAATATTAACCCAGCCATAAAATATTTAACCGCGCCTTATAAATATTTATCCGCCCTTCAAAGCCCAGCAGCTGGTGCGGTATATGTCCAATGTTTGATCGCTAAATATTTATTTTTGACGTATTTACGTGTAAGCCAGTATGTCGGAAAACGAAGAGAGTGCGTGTATGCAAACATATAACCGCTGGACTGTGCCAGTATTACAGAAATATTTACGAGCCAGGCACCTGTCTCTCCCAACGATCAAAGTCAGAAATGGTCGCAATGGCATTTGCTGCCCACTGTTTTGAAATTGCCTGAGGTCAAAACGGCGGAAGAAAAATTAAAGGAAAGGGCCATTCAATATGAAGTTTGTTGTGTGTAAATGGAACTCGTTTGCCCTGATCCAATGGACACTGAAATGAATGATGGGTGGGTGAATGAGGCACCGGTGTCCAAACTTTGGCCCCCAACTATGTACTTTGACATCACCAAACTATTTGTTTGACAAAGTTGGCAAACAGCGTCGGGATTTGCGACAGAGATTAATGACTGACTATAAAGAGGCAAAGCCTACAGCTATTTTTTCATCTGGGTGGGTACAGCAGGTCCTGTACCATGAAATCGAACCTACATCCCCATATTGCTTCCTAAAAGTCTGATGCACACCATCAATGAGGATAAACGACGCGCCACACAGAGTGTGGATTGCCACCGAGAAAAAGACTGGCGATTAATTAAGGCAACGCAGGCTGTGAGGCACCGATGACCGAAAAAAAACATGTTATATTGGACATTTAAACTATATTAAGGATATATAATTCAGGATTAACTATTATTAGGGATGTGCTGCCACACTTGCTTTTGCTAAATATGAATGCTGCTTCCCCATAATTTAGAAGTTTAGTAATATGGAGCCGTAGTTCTGGTTCATAATAATCATTAATTTAGTAATTAGTTGGTATTCACCACAGGACGGGGAGGATAGGTTTCGGGTACACAACCCTATGGCGATGTAACACAGAAAAGGATGTAAGGATCAAGTCAACGATATAACGTAAGAATAAATTTAACGATTTAAAAATAGGTTTTTATAGATTTAAAGTTGAACGAAGGCGCCTCAGTGTGACGTTTCCACCTGTGCAATGCTCGCACGAGGTAGATTGGCAATATGACGGTTTGATGTCGCTAGCCAGTCTGCTTATATGGGGAAACCAACAGAGCTGAAGCCTGAGAGCAGAAAGAGAGAGAGAGAGAGACGTGCGGCGCCGGAAAACGCGAAGTTTGTGACAAAACTATGCACTCGTGTGTGCGACGAAGCTTCTATTATTACTAGCATGAATGCTTATTATATATAAAAAATCATTCTTAGTCACATATCTCAATATTACTAGCATTAATGCTTATTATAAATTTTTGCTTTGAGAGCTGACCACTCGATTGCTGCTTCCATCGCATCTACTCCAGCAGCATTTTCCAGGATTGGCTGGTAGTGATGACTTGTATTGAGCCATCTCCAAATTTTCTTGTTTTCTCTTTATCTTCTGGTAGTGGCCAAACTTTGAAGTTAGCCACTTTCCTGGCTTCAATAACACCTGGCATCTCAAACCTGCTGGTTAAACTTGTTGAAAGCTTGTCAGTCAACTCGACTCTGCTTGCATGAAACTCTTTCATAATTTTTAGCTGCTCCCGCTCTGTCTCGCCATTGCCATCAAGATGGAAAACTACTTTGGCCTTGGCAAGAAATGGGCCGTCATTTGTCTGGAAGTTCTGTATCAGGGCTAGTGTCTCAGCCACTGACCCATGAATCACAGCCGCACTTGCAGTCCTATCCTGGAAAGTAAGTGACAACCTAGTTAGGACTGTCAAGACATCTGCAAGAAAGTGAAGGTACAGCACGATGTCCATTCTTCTCATTAGCTTGAGGAGGCCAACTGATTTTCCACTTGTGGAGTTTGACACTCGCTCAGCTGAGCTGGAGTGTGGGAGTGCCCGCTCAACCAACTGCTCCAAATGCATTTTGATGGCTTTGTAACCAGCAAAGAAGTTCTTGACAGCTCGGAGCAGATGTGCCACCCATCTGGTCCCACACACTCATGTTGGCATTAAAGGCTTTTCAGCAACACTTTTAAATGCAACTTTTAAATTCGATCGGTTTAGAGGACTGTTGTGGTAAAGGCAATACAACCCCTGTAGCAACGTGATGCCTTTTCTATCTAATTGTACTGTTTTAATTGTATCCTTATAGGCCAGCTCTAGCTTGTGAGCATAGCAGTGGATTGCTATCAAGGTAGGCTGCTCCTGGCGTAGCCGGGCTGCCACACCATTGTTGACACCAAGCATCACTGAGGCTCCATCGCTGCCCATGCCAACAAGTTTATCTTTGAAGTTCTCCCATGGCACACCAGTAGCCGGAACTGATCGCTTTATGGCCCCAATGATCGATTCAGCATCACCTTTTGGGAGAGTTGCACAATTGAGGAAGTGAACCTTTATTTTGCGTATTGTTGCCCTTCCAATACTCTATACGCAGTAGAAGACTTTCGTTTTGGGCCTGTCCACTTATATCTGTTTGTGCGCATCTGAAAGATGTGAGACAAATTTGGACATTCATCCTTCAGATGTTGCACTTTCGACTTGATTGCAATGAAGCATCTGGTAATATTTCATGCGCGGGGCTTATCATTAATGTATGTGTTGCCAACATTCTAAAGCCTTTGCCTGCTTTCTAGTTTTGGCCACACACACAAATCTTGTGTCATGGCTCTCCAGCAAGTGCCAGCGTGGATGTGCATTGCGAAAAGCCTTCTACTAATTTTTGCGATATGGTGCCTGTTCATATTTTTACCACTAATCCTCTATGCTCGGTCTTGCTGGCATGCCGCATTCGCGGTTAGCAATATTTTATTCAGCGACGGGTGTGTCGTAACTCACTTTTCTCATGACATTTTGGACATGTCTAGCTTTGCGAATTGGACTAGCCTTAATAAACTTATTCGACTTTTCAGTGTCTTGGAAATGTGGTCCACGTGCGCATGCCACCAGTTGCACGATATCAGTCCTCCTTGTGTTTAATATCACCAGACCGCTCCCTTTTCCACGACTCCGCATATAACTCTTGGTTTTTCTGTGTCATCCTCATATCCTTCAACCACGAAATTACTATCAGTACAAGTTGATACCAAAACTTTATTATGAGGTAATAAAGCACAAAGAATAGCGAAATGTTAAACATCCCTGAAATTCCCTCCTTCTCGCCATTCTACTGCCCGTGGCACTCCTTAGTTGTTCGCAGTCCCCAGGGAGGTTACCTATGAAGCTGAGGATTAGTGTACTTCAGTTTCAGGAATCACATGTCCACAGCAGGGAGGATAACAATTTGTTTTTATTCACAACTGCATGTAATGTATGATTCAGTTAAATTATCTAAGGCTAACTGTGACTAAATTATATTATATTACTCAATACCAATAATGCCAATAATTGTATAATACCATAATTATAATATTTAGTAAAGAATTGCACAGACTAGTATTGACACTAAATTGAGAGAACTGATAAGCAGGAGCCTGACTGAGACAGATAATTAGTTACTAATTGTAATAGACTAATTCATGATATAAATTATTTACTACTTAATTTTATTTAGGTAATTTCCATTTATATTTACCGATGTTTTGGGTATAATTCAAATGTGGTTGGCATAGGCAACGCCTAACAACATATGCTGATGTACGCGTAAGCGCAGAGAGACATTTTCTCGCCACAAGAGGCCGCTTTCTTGTGTAGCTTAGTCTGGTTCCTCCTAACTGAACTTGTTATGCAGTATTAGTGAATGCCAGCGGGTACCAGGTTAAGCATGTGTGACGAATTCGGTTGTTCTGTGAGGGCCGTGCCCGAAGGCTTAATAATAAGGAGGCACTGCTCAACCACGTTACTTCAGTCTATAGGTAGCCATTTTATTGATGCTCTTGATGTTGTGATGTGACGCTCTAACGATATGACATAATATGGTATTGATCATGAATGTCATATCGTAACATCCCCCTTCTTTGGAAGTTAAATACAATCCCCTTTAACAAACCATGTTCTCTAATGAAAACAGTTAAATCACCGTATTAATGTGCGGAAATGACTATTGAGTTTCTTTCAGTAGACTGGGTGGACTTCATCAGCCAGAAGCGTCATGGGCCTCTAAAAACAAGCCAGGTAGATCACCCAACCACTACACAAGTGTCACAATTAAGACACTTTGCACTGGAGGCATGGTTCGAACCCGTAGTATGCCCATGGAGATCAAGCCTCTCTACGGCTACCGTGGTATAGGAGTCACCTGCAGACACACCATGAACAACTTCTAAGCTCAGATAGTCCCAGTGGTTTGACAAGACCGTGATCCTTCATGATCTTGAGCCTAGCTTATTTTAATAACACCTTAACTGAATAAATGTTTGTCATTACTATATCACTGGCGCCATTCGGGAGTGATTTAGACATCACAATAGTACTCAAGTAGCTCTTATTATCTTCAGTGCTACTTCCTATGGTTCTATTAAGACAATATATTAGGTAAACTCCAAGAGAAAACCTTAACAAGGTAACACCATGGATCCATAACGCGCTATGACCCAACCAACAAAATATAACCAATACGCGGCAGTCTGTTTTGACGACTGCATACTCCTTCAACTAAAAAACCCAATTGGGCGAACACACTGTACCCTCTCTCCCTTACCTTACAAAAAACAAAAATTATGCAAAAGAACAATATAATTGCTTAAACACCAACTAAGAAGAAAATCACGTCTCTAACTTTTCATTATATTCGCTACCTGGTGTGTACGTTGCTAGGACTGATATCTGGGGCGGTTTCGATTCGATGCGACCTGATTCGAGTGGTATATAATCAGAGAGTGGTGTGAACCTTGTGTTCAGACCGTGTCGTAATTGCGCTCGCGTTTGGGTGGTTGTTTGCGTTACGACTTTCTCTGCTAGTGGAGAGTGTTGATGTTGGTGTGTCGTGCGGAGGGTGTTGTCGGCACAAAGGTATACGGCTTGGAACTTCTTCCGCCGATTGATTGGCGTATTACTGACCGGATCTCCCTCAAGTGGGAGCGATTGCCGGTACGAAGAAATAGCCCCGTTGGGGGTGGCGCATCTATACGACCGTGGTTCGGCACACACCTCTTGAAATCTTCGCGGGTATCCACGCTTGTTCCTGCGGTGCTGATAGGACACGGACCTGTGTGCAACGTGAAAGTGGTGCCGGTTCTGATCCGCATGTCTGTCATGTGTTTCCTTCATTCTATTTGCTCTGGCAGGAGATGCTCGTGGCGGATGCACATTGTCATGCCAAGATGGATGGCAGGAAAGACTAGGGTCCTTGGACCGGCCTTCCTAATAGAAAGATTTCAGCTGGAGACTTCATGTGCCGAAGTCAACATAAGGTGTCCGCATCAGGAGTGGCAGCATTGCAATCTGTGCGTCTTGACCAGTCATGCTGCAACACTTCTTTGAGCAATCTGACTTGACAGTCCGTACATGCGCATCATGCGCAGTCATTGGACTAGTGACTATGTGGTGATGAGGTCACGTGGGTGATTGACCATTTCTTGCACAGTTCCTGGCAATGGTCGTACGGCATAACTGGGGCCGTGTCGTGATTAGATTTCTGCAGGTGGCACCGAACAGGCCTAAAGACTCCACTCATCACTCCTGCTACTGCGCACTTGAAGTGTTTTCAAGTTTGTTAAAGTTACTGGGTACTTTGAATGGCTAGTCTGTGATGAGAGGAGTAGTCCTGTCTGTTCAAGTGAACAGACGTCAAGGTGTCGATTTTAGCTTTACGCCTCATTCGGCCATTTCTTTCACAAGTCATGCGTCCTGAGTTCTTTCTAGCGGGTAGAGTCCCATGTTATCCCTAACATTCTCCGACCCGTGATCCTCTTAGAGCAGTACTTTGGCCTCAATTTCGTAGGGTTTTAGTACACCAGTCTCTCCGGAGCGTGGTTCGTATCCACCGCTGCCACCATGTGAAAGCGTGCCCGAAGGCTTATATAAGGATGGACATGCTTCACCACGATTATCTTAGTTATAGGTAGCCATTTATATGATAGTTTACTTGATTGTGACTGTGACAGTTCATCAACGATATGCCATATATGTATTGATACCTCGAATGTCATATCGTAACAAGTCTCTACGGACGCTGCGG
>NW_014583089.1:0-6141 GCF_000485595.1 Priapulus caudatus
TTGGAGTGAAGGGGGGGGGGGGGCTGCGCATTAGGCAGAATTTTTGTATAAGTGATTTATTGATCATTGCAGTCGGGTATTCTGAGCGTCATAAAGGTCACGGCAGCGGTGGCGCGTACGGAGGCAACTACGCCTGAAAAAACAAAGCGTTCGGGTTGTATATTCTTGATTACCCTTTTAATTATTTATTTATTTAAAAATCATAGGTACCCGCGAAGCAGTGCGTGTACCAATTTTGCAAGTCTTTGATATGATAGGATGCGTCAATCATATAAATCATCAGCTGAAATAAACAAACTGGTGATGTACCCAACATACCCTATATCGGGAAATTAATATAGAAGTATGATATCATGGAAGTTATAATTGTAAAATTCTCTTATCTTCTCGTGAATGCAATCACCGTGGTTACTCGCTTTTCACTATGCTTTCACCATGATTTCATACGCCAGGTGTGATTGATTGCTGTAGGGTCGGTAGTGTTGGTAGTGTGTAGTAGGATGGCAGCCAGAGCGTATTGACGTGAAGGGGCGGGGGGCTGCATTGCGCTGATTCGAAAAAAATGGGGATTTTTTTTGTCAATATTGCCGATTTTTTCGTAAAGCTTGAATTTCAGTATCATCCAGTCCGGTATTCTGTGCGCGCCTTATACAGGTCACCAGCTGCGGCTCTACCTGACGGTGCAAAAAACATAAAAGCCTTTGTATATTATTACTTTATTATTTTATTATTTAAAAATCTATATGTAGCCGAACGCAGTTTGTAAATTTATTATCATTTTTATATTCATATCATCAGTAGGTGTATGTCGTTTAATGGTTAGATTCGTCTTTTCGTGCTGCAGGTCACAGTAGCAGGAGCAGTACGGGGGGCTGCCACGGGTGGGATTGTTCCTTACTGATATGTCACCAGTAGTTATATTAGTTTGATTTATTAAATCATACATTAGTTCATTATTATTATTATTACAGTAGTTTATTATATTATCATGCTCCCATGTCGGTATGTTATTGTACACACTGACTAGCAACACTCACCTTGTCCAGTCCCACACACCACTGTCTGACAAACACGAACATCCTGCGCTGTTAATTGAGATTATTTTATTATTTAAAAATCTATACTATTAAAAATAAACCTAGGAAAAAATAAAAATATTTCGACAGATACCAAGGGCCACGAGGGGCAACCAACGTGCATTCAAATGGATTTGCCAAACGCTTGGCTGTCCACCAATGATTTTCAACGTGCGGGGGGGTGGGGGCGTGCCTCTCTCTCCGGCGTGGGTGTTGTAGGGTTCGATGTTGTGGTAGTGGGGTTCGGGGGTAGTGTAGCAACGGGAGGCGGGGTGGGTGTTCGGGTGAGGGGTGAAGGGCTGTGGGGACGGGGTGGCCTGACGGGATGGTTATGGCTGTGGTCTGGTGCTGGTTGCGGGCTGGCTGTTCGGGGGGAAGAAGGTGTGCGCGTTGGCAGGAATAGCTGGGGTGACGTGATCGTTCTATGAGGGGAGGGTATGGGATGGGCGGGAGAAGATCAATACACTCACGGGCGGTTGTGTGCATGTGGAGGTGGGTAGTCTCCCACACTCTCTCTCGAGGGCGTGGTCACAAAGACGATCTAGGTGCTTAATGAGATCTTATTTTTATTTTTAAAAAATCGGTAGTACTATTTAAAAATACAGCCTCAGGAAAAATATTTCGGACAATATAAAGCGGACGATGGTGAGCAAGAACAACGCCATTCAAATGGATTTCTGCGAACGCTGCGCTGTTGGGGCGGGAGCGGCCGACGGGCATGATTTCACGCCCGCGGGGGGGGTCGGTTGATTGATTTGTTGGTAGTGTGAGAACGTTAGTAGGTGGTTATGTGGTGGGGGGCAGAGGTGTGTACGACGCGTAGGTAGAGAGCGACGAGTGGCCGGGTGTTCGGGGAGGGGTGGGGTGGTGGAAGGGGAGGCTGCTGACGCCTGGGTGTATGGGCTGCGCTGTCTGGGGAGTATCGCGTGGCCCCAGACTAGCTGGGGAGACGAGAGGGACGAGAGAGAGACGGCGAAGCGAGAAGTAATCAACACTCAGCGCCTGTGTTCGAGCGTCCCACACGACCAGCTGTTCACAAGAGCGCGACATCTGTGCGACGTTGGAGAGAGAGAGAGGAGTGTTAATGACGATTATCTTTCATGAAGAAGAGAGAGGTAAATTTAAAAATCGGACGATGAGAATGACTCGTATTATAAAAATAAAGCCTAGGGAAAAATATTTCGACAATATAAAGACGAAGAGAGGGCAGGAGAGAATCCAAGCTGGAGAAGCACGAAGAAGGGAGGTGGGAGCAACCCAACTGCATTCAAATGGCCCGATTTGTGCACGCTGGGCTTCCACCATGCATTTCGAAAGAGCGCGCGACGGCAGCTGAGCTGATTGATTCCGGAAGAGCAGAGAGAGAAAGGAGAGAGGAGAGAGAGCCGACTGGAGAGGAAGAGAGAGTAGAGAGCTTGGAGAGAGAGAGATGAGAGAGAGAGGGAACGAGAAGAGAAGAGATGTTGGAGGTAGGTAGTTGGTGAGCTCGTGAGCGGGGTGATTTTAGGTAAGGGAGCCAGAACAAAGGGAAGGGGAAGGGGGAGGGCAGAGGTGAGATTGGGGGAAGTGAAGGGGGCGAAGCTGGCATTGTCAGCGCATATTTTCTGTAACATGTGAATTGTATTATCATGCAGCCGCGTATCTCGAGCGGTGCATACAGGCAGTCACAGCTGGAGTTAACCTACCGCTAAAAAACAAAGCTTGATGCTATATATTCACTTTAATTATTTTATTAGTTTTAAAAAATCTATATTGTAGTCCCGAAACGAGTGAGACGCCTCTTGGAGAGCGGCGTGGAGCCAGTGGAGAGGGAGGAGAGAGAGAGATGAGAAGACGGAGAATGGAGAGAGAGTGCTACCATTTTGGCAAGTCATGTTGAATGGAAGTAGAGAGAGATTCGCTCCAATCGAGATATGAGAGAAGATCCATACAGGCAGTGGAGACGAAGCAAATAACAAACTGGAGGCTGATGTACCAAACTACCACATACTAAGTTGGAGTCAAAGAGTTACGAAAGAGACGGAAGAGAGAGATGAGAAGAGCACGGAGAGAAAAGGTACTTAGCAAGTGATGATTATCATGAGAGGGTGGTATAATTGTGAGAGTGTGTGAGCGTCTTCTTTATGCGTGGGAATGACACGCTGCGTAATTTATGCCATACTGTTTCACTATGCCTCATCGAGACGGACTCTCCACAATGATTTCAAACGCCCGCGTGCTTGTATTGCTCAGTCTACCGTCGAGAGTAGTGTTTGGGGTACAGCCCTGCCTGCGGAGGGGAGATCCCGCCGGTTGCGACGAAGCGTCCCGCGCGGTTGAGGGAGCACCGAGATCGCGGACTGATGTTTCGGCCCGCGGCGTCGGCCTGCGAGAGCGATAGGGAGAGCGGGAGAGCGAGATGAGCTTGTTGCGACGGCGATAGAAGCGAGAGCGAGAGAGATCGAGATGAGATGAGATGAGAGAGGATGGAGAGAGAGACGATAGGAAGCATAATCCCTCGAGACAGCGCGATGAGCGCGTGATTACATACTTCACGCTCGATACGCTGCATCGAGAAACCTTATTAATTAAGCGTGAGATCTAGGAAATCCGCCGATCGCCATCGCCGCCCCCAACGCCCCGAATTCTTTGTCACCTACGCAGTCTTTCTCTTTAGTTAATTGCAAATTTGACGTTGTTTTTCTACTGCGATCCGCAATGTTAATCTGGCTATTCGATCAACTTTGTCTCTTTCCGTCATCGATGTAGTCACTTGGACTTTGGAGAGATTATATCAGGAATCAATAATAATCTATTATCATTATAATATTATATATATTAATTAATATAATTAATAATATTATAATAATCTATTATTGTTTATTCCTGATAATATTTATGAGGTTACGTTCTCACGTGACTACGCGTATGTCTACTAGCGCCCTCTGTGTGCGACCGGTCGGCGCGTCGTGATTGGTTGGTCGTGATCTCTCGGCGAAACACTAGCGAGGGAGCGGAAACGGAACTGAGAGTCCGGAACCTGCGAAGCGGACTTAGATGGAATGTCGGACTTCCGTGTCCAAGTCGGTATCGAAGGTTCGAGGGTGGGAGGTTCCGCGAAAGACATCAGGTTCTGTGAAAGGCAGAATGTTTGCAAAGGGCGGAAAATCCCCCTTCTAACAAAATCCCCAAAAAATGAAAGGAATAAATGCGTTGATGGAAATCCGGTAAATTCCTACTGGGTGTTTTCCATGTCAGTTTTTCCTATATTATTATAAATAAACGGTATTCGATTGCAACTTAGCGGAGGCAAGGTTTTGCTGTTAGGCGCTGGATCTAAAATCCGGCATCTTGGTATGAAAAGACTGGCTGGCTCGCTTCTCTCTCCCTCTAATGCCTGCATGCACTCCTGCCGTGTACACATAGTGTATGGATGCGAATTGTTGATTACATGTGATAATGTGATATATGTGGCCGTGTTGTTATTACTGCAGTGCACGCGTGCGCACACTCTATGTATGCTGCGTGTCATATTTACTTATATTCTGTTATATTAAATATTAATTGTGCGTACTGTGTGTGGGTGTCGTGCTATTTACGATGTTACCCCGCATATACTTATATGTGGCCCCCTGTATATTACAGTGTATCTGATTATCTGATACATATGTTATCTCTATCTCTTACAGTGTATCTGATACGTATGTTATATCTCTATATCTTACAGTGTGTCGTGTATCTGATACATATGTTATATCTCTATATCTTACAGTGTATCTGATACGTATGTTATATCTCTATATCTTACAGTGTATCTGATACGTATGTTATATCTCTATATCTTACAGTGTATCTGATACGTATGTTATATCTCTATATCTTACAGTGTGTCGTGTATCTGAGACGTATGTTATCTATACCTTATACAGTGTATCTGATACGTATGTCATATCTCTGTATCTTACAGTGTATCTGATACGTATGTTATATCTCTGTATCTTACAGTGTATCTGATACGTATGTTATATCTCTATATCTTACAGTGTGTCGTGTATCTGTGGGCGCTGAAGATACTACATACATCAACATTGTTCTTGTTGAGGGGGAACCACGAGTGTCGCCATCTGACGGAATACTTCACATTCAAAACGGAATGTAAGTACAATCTGTGTAGTCAAGTTTATATTGTTTAAGTTTATATTAGTTAAAAAAAGGTTTATCAGTGCGTGTGGGAGAGGAAGGGAAGCAGGGGGAAGGAAGTACGAAAAGAGGAAGAGAGGGGTGTGGGGAAGGAAGGGTTGCTTGGGGGAAAAGGAAGAAACGGGGATCAAGAGAGCAGTATAGAGGGAGAGGGTAGAGCAGGAGCGGTGGAGAAGTGGAGAATCAGGAGGAAGGAAATAGGAAATCAGGAAGAGAGAGGTGTGGGGAAGGAAGGGCTGAAGGGAAAAGGGAAGGAAATAAATGACGAGGGCAGGAGAGGGAGGGAAGAATGTGGGAAGATGGGTGAATGCAGCAAGACAGAGCACGTAGTTGTCTGAGTAGCACTCCCCGGGGCCCAGTCCTCCGCAACAAAATTAGTCTTAGAATTTGTATTAACATTGACCTTTCCTCGTAGACAGTTGACGGTCGTAAAGTTACGAGTTTAGCATACGCAGAGTGTGTAGAGAGATTTACGGTCAAAACTCAATTTAGTTTCTGACAACACGCACGCACGCACGCACGCACGCACGCACGCACGCACAGCGTTGTCGGTGTGTGTCGATGGCCGCGTCGCATAAAGTCACATAAAAATCCACTTATATGCTTAGTTTATTAGCTTCGCACACAGTTAATATTGACTATATATATATATATATATATATAATGTTTATTTATTTATATCCTGATATATAACTGACAGTATATTATGACTGGCACGATAACTGGCAATAATCGCTATCGCTACGTGGCAAGGCAGGATTGTGGTCGACTGGCATCAATCCATAAGTGTTAGCGCAATTTTTAGGTGCATCCCTGCCTGCCTGCCTGTCTGCATGCCTGCCTGCATGCCTGTCTGCCTGCCTGCATGCCTGCCTGCCTGCCTGCA
>NW_014583089.1:6316-6610 GCF_000485595.1 Priapulus caudatus
TGCTGCTGCTGCTGCTGCTGCTGCTGCTGCTGCTGCTGCTGCTACTACTGCTGCTGCTGCTGCTGGCACACAGGAAATGTTATTACGTCGTTAAAAACGCACGAATTTGACGCTGGCGGTCAAGTTGTGTCGCAAATAGGAAATCGATTGTGCGTGGGCTGGCTTGTCAACGTGCTGATAAGGAAGGTGCGAGCGCGGGGGGAAGGTGCGAGCGCGGGGGAAGGTACGAGCGCGGGGGGAAGGTACGAGCGCGGGGGAAGTACGAGCGCGGGGGAAGTACGAGCGCGGGGGAAG
>NW_014583090.1:2129-2576 GCF_000485595.1 Priapulus caudatus
GAGAGAGAGAGAGAGAGAGAGAGAGAGAGACGGAGAGCGAGAAAGAGAGAAAAAGGGGAGAGGGAGAGGGGGTGGATAGACTACACGCATGGGTCAATATTACTACATCTTGACTACATGCTGGACTGGGAGATAAGCCGGTGGATGGCTATGATTGACACGTGCGATGACTCAATGCCTGCTGTAGCTGCGTGCGTGCGTGCGTGCGTGTGTGTGTGTGTGTCCAGTGTAATCAGGAGTTAATAAAGACAAATTTGTCTTTATTAACTCCTGGTGGAATGGTATTTCCTAATCGTGTTCTGGGATCGTAGGGCGATGGCTTCGCATAGCTTAATGTTTACCGCACAGCATCCTGCTCCTCCTCTCTCTCCTCATCTTCCCCCACCCCATCTGCCTCCTCCTCATCTTCCCCCACCCATCTGCCTCCTCCTCATCTTCCCCCACCCA
>NW_014583090.1:3677-4394 GCF_000485595.1 Priapulus caudatus
CTCTCTCCCTCCCTCTCTCCATTCCTCCCTCCCCTCCCTTCTTCCCCCTTCTCCTCTCTCCCTCCCTCTCTCCATTCCTCCCTCCCCTCCCTTCTTCCTCCTTCTTCTCCCTCCCTCTCGTAGGGTTGATTATCAGTGATAAACTGCCCCTGTACTGCCTACAGAAGCAATCTCCTTCTCCCTCCTCTCTGCCTCTCTCCATTTCTCCCTCCCCCACCCTTCTTCCCCCTTCTACTCTCTCCCTCCCTTTCTCCATTCCTCCCTCCCCTCCCTTCTTCCTCCTTCTTCTCTCTCCCTCTCGTAGGGTTGATTATCAGTGATAAACTGCCCCTGTACTGCCTACAGAAGCAATCTCCTTCGCCGTCCCTCGTTTATAAGGCGATAGCGCTGGTCGTAAGTAAATTGAGGAATAAATAAACACTAGCATCTTCCTCAGCTTCCCGCATCCGCACGTGCGCGCGTATGGCTTCATGCGGGAGAGGATGATGGGCCGGAGTAAGTGCTAGTGATGGAGGAGGCGGAGAAAGGGAAGGAGGAGGGAAGGAGAAAGAAGAAGTAATGGTGATTGAGGAAGGGAAGGAGTTGGGGAAGGAGAAGGAAGACCTAAGAAGGAGGCAGGGAGCTCCTAATAGAAGAAGTCAGGAAGCAGAGCGTAGGAGGGACATGAGGAGAAAGAAGAGAAGGAGGATGAGGAGGAGGAGGAGGAGGAGGAGGAGG
>NW_014583091.1:1232-6602 GCF_000485595.1 Priapulus caudatus
TATTTTAGGAGGAGGAGGAGGAGGAGGTATTTTAGGAGAAGGAGGAGGAGGTATTTTAAGAGGAGGCGGAGGTATTTTAGGAGGAGGAGGAGGTATTTTAGGAGAAGGAGGAGGAGGTATTTTAAGAGGAGGCGGAGGTATTTTAGGAGGAGGAGGAGGTATTTTAGGAGGAGGAGAAGGAAAAGGAGGAGGTATTTTAGGAGGAGGAGGAGGAGGTATCTTAGGAGGAGGAGGAGGAGGAGGTTTTTAGGAGAAGAAGGTATTTACAAGGGCGGCGCTCCATCTCGCAGGGCCCCCGCTTCCCGGTTTAAGGAGGACGTTTCAATGTGGGAAGGAATCGCGTCCTTATTTATTGGGGATTACTATGCGCGTTGACTGCCCTGTAATACTCGCTACGCCCTCACCACTCCCCCTGTGCTCCACATAGATCTGTACTTCTCCCTTCGCCCTGCATACGCGGCTCTCTCGTACCGACAGGCACACCCACAATGACTGCTACTTTTCCTACTTGCCACTGTCACCACTTAACACTGTCAGCCACTACTTTGGCGCGTGATTCGAGCATAACTACTATAATTACGGTCCGACAACCCGGCGGTTTGCGGGAGATAATGTGCATCCGGATCTGGTTTTACGGCAGTGTCGTAATTGCAGGGCTCTGTGCGGTGAAAGTGCGGTGTATGAGGGGAGAGAGCGATCGGCGAAAAACCTGCCGTCAGCAACTATCGCGCATGTAACAACATTATATCAATTACGCGTGCGTGTAGGTATCTGTCTGTATGTTTCTTCTCTCTCTCTCTCTCTCTCTCTCTCTCTTACTTTCTTTCCGTCTCTTTCTTCTCTATCTCTTACTCTCTCCGTCTGTCTCTCTCTCTCTCTCTTTCTTTGTGTTGCCTTGTTTTATCTCGTTCTCTCTCGTTCTCCCTTCTTCTTCTCTCTCTCTCTTTACACCGTCTCTCTCAATCTTTCTGGCTGTCTGTTTCTTTCGCTCTCTTTCGCTCTACCGCTCCCCACCAATTCTCTCTTCTATTTTTTGTATCTCTCTCTCTCCCTTCATCTCTGCCTCTGCCTCTTTCCGCATATTCTGTGTCTGCATGTCTATCTAACTGTCTGTCTGTCTGCCTATCTGTCTGGCTGTCTGTCTGTCTGTCTGCATGCCTGCCCGACTGCTCTTTCTCTCTCTCTCTCTTCTCTCTCTCTCTCTCTCTGCTCTCTCTCTCTCTCTCTCTCTCTCTCATTCTCTCTCTTCTCGCCTCTCTCTCTCTCTCTCTCATCATCTCTCTGGCTCTCTCTCTATTCTATCTCTCGCTCTCTCTCTCACTATACACCCTGTCTCTGCCTGTCCACACCTATTCTATTTCTGTCGCTCTGTTTCTCTCCCTCGCCAACAAACTCGATGTATAATTCTTGTTATTGTTAACACCAGATTAATTAAAACTGCGGACGCAGGACGCTTCCGCTCGGGCCTATGTTACCTCTACTCTCTATTACGTTTTAGCTACTACGGTTTGTTTTACGGGGTTGATGGAGTTCTTTGCCTGCCGACAAGTACCCCATAGTGACATGGAGATTCTGCAAGGTATCCGTCGTATCAAGGCTACGCCGGCATAAAGAGACAAGTCGTATCGCGATTGAATGTTGTGGCGAGCTTCTCTACGTGTAATGTGGACTGTTATTTGTTCACGAGTGTTTTTTGACCTTTAGATAGTGTTTATTTAGTAATTTGGTGTTAATATTTTCTTTTTTCTTCCTCATGTTTTGATATTAGTTCTTTTTGTATATTTTTTTTGTTCTCTTTGTCTCTCTCTCAATTATTTTTTGGTCTTCCCTGTTGTTTTCTTATTTCTTTCTGATTTTTTTTCTTTTTTTTTTTTTCTTCTATCTTTTTTTTTGTTTTTTTTTTTTTTTTTTATGTTATTTTTTTTTTTTCGTTTGTTTTTTTATATTTCTATTTGGCGTCGAATGTTTTGTCACGCTTTATTGCGCGCATATATTGCTCGCCTGCATGGCCTACGTAGGTTTGCTTGACGTAGTTCTTTCTACTCTGTCGTCATCATCTACCTCGGTCTCTCTCTCTCTCTTCTCTCTCTACCTCGCTCGTCTCTCTCGTCTTCCTCTCTCTCTCGTCTCTCATCTGCTCTCGGCGCATCTCTTCTCTTCTCCTCATCAAAAATGCATCTTCCTCTTTTCCTCGTGCTCTTTTCGTCATCTACTCTCACTTAACTGGTGTTCTCTACCTCTACCTCTGCCCTTCCACATACACGTTTGCTCTCTGGTCTCTCTCGCTCTCGAATCTCTCTCTTCTCCGTTTTTCTTTCAATTTAACTTTCTCTCTCTCTCTGCGTTTTCATTCTCTCTCTCCTCTAATTTAGGCACGTCTTCGCGTCGTCATTCGTGTAAGCGTCACTTCAGTCCTCCTTCTGTTCTCACGTTCTCCTCAATCCTCTCTTTCTCTCTTTTTTTTTTTCTCCATGCTCTTCTTTCTTTCTTTCTCGCTCTTTTGTCTTCCTCGGTTATCTCCCAACCCATTCCCGCGTCGCTGATGCCTGATCTTCTACCTACGAGTCGCCCTCATATTACCTCAAATCTCTGGGCGTCTTTCAGCATCTCTCTCTCTCTTTCTCTCTCTCTCTCTCTCTCTCTCTCTCCTCTCTCGCCCTGGCCCACGGCGGAGGATAGAAGATTGGAAATCCGGGGCAAACAGCCCACAAACATGTCACACGATGCGCACACTCACACCTTTACTAGGCTGGTTCCCGTACGCATCACAACTGCCAAACACCCGCGGCGCGTTGGCGCGTGCTTTGCTCCGGTCAATGAATGTGATATCAACCGGGCAGCCGTCTTTCTTCCTTCGTTCTGGCACGCCTCGGTGCCCGAAAAACAATAACAAAGGAAGAAGACATTAACCCGTATAAATCTTTTTGTTGTGCTACTTCGAGAGACTCAGGCTAGAGTTACACGTGTAGTTTTCTGGAGATTAATACTTCCTTTTGGGCGGGTTACACGTCCGCTACTGGACCTTGACCTGCCAAGCCAGCCACTCGCAAATCTTTTTATGTCAAAAGCCAAACCCCACACCCAATGGCACACACATGAACAAGCTTTGCGTATGATATGGAGGGCAGTACATCTCTGAAAAGTTATAACCCCAATGTGCCAAAGCAACAGCAGCAGTCGAGCGGCTAGTCAGATTCGCATGTCACCAGAAATCTTTGAGCCAGGCTAAACGTATATTGCATTAATTCTCCATCTTTTCAATGCTACTATAGCCACTGTGACTTTTAATCCCTCAAAGTTGCAGCGAGGGCTATAACGACATTTTTCTGCCAGGTTTCGTAACTGCACCCGTCCCAATGCTTCCACACGGCGAAAAATGGCTCAGACTGCAAACGCTAAAATGATAGTCGTTATGGGGTCTTAGGTTTTAAGACCGATCTCTAAGGTATATGATTACTCCTCCAAACATAGCATCTCACCTTTCATCTAGTTTGAAGCATGCATAAATTATCTTTAAAAACCATTATACATACTTTATTTAGTGTCATATATTAATTACACTCAAAGAGCATCAAACATTGAGCGACCTACTCTATAGCGTTTACGTGCTGTTTATAAAATGTTAACAATATTGTGTCTCACTCATTGACGTTCTCACTCGAAATGTAAATAGTGGAAACTCTCATGAATGAATAGCTGTCCATGCGTTTAAAATAGTTGGCAGGCTTTGTTGAAATACGTTTTAGATTTAATCAAGATACAAATATTGCAGTTTAATAAGATAAGTGTGGATGAAGCCCATATCAATCTGACTAGTGCATAGAACAAAGATTAGAAACTGGGTGTAAATACATGAGGTGTACTGAGCAATAGCTATTGTTAAAAAGAAAAGAGCATGTCTATGGCACTCGTGGTCTCAAAAATATTTATCGGTTGCTGAGTAAGTGTCAAGATGAAAATGAAAAATATGAATATTTACATAAAGACTATAAGTGACTCTCTATAAGGAAAGACCTTAATCACTATATATAGCTCTGTTTATCATCTTCATGGAATAGTTCAGTTATTCTACTGCGAACTTTTCGACACGTGGCAGTCTTCGCTTCGGGATGCCGAAACAGGAACACCAGATGAGCTAGCTGAATCAGGTAATGACCAGACGGTCCCGTATTTTGCCATGTGTCCGTGGTCGCGGTACCGACCCTTCCGACGCACAGCATCGTGTGTCCGGCCGTATTTTTTTAACTTTTTGAAAAATAATCAAAAAGGTAAGAAAGTACTCATCAGTTTTATATTATCAAATTGTGTGACCTGTGAACTGTTCAGCGCTCGCGGTTATTACATGATACGCTCCACAGTAACTGCAGACAGGCCGTTATTGTCTAGACATTGTCCTGGTTTCGCTTGATTACCAAATGTAATCAAATGGTCATGCTGGGGTGCTGGCAAATATTGTGGTGAGCCTTTTTCGATGGGAAGCAATTGGGGGACAGGTGCAGTTACAGAAACCTGGCACAAAAATTGATTCTTAATAGACCTGCGGCCAACTATACGCACTTACTATTCGTATCGGCTTAGTTACTACCAGCGACAGCAGTGAGTCTAGTCGGTAGCAGTAGCAGATATAGTATCGCGTGCGGCCATGGCTTGTATTTGTGGAGCGTGTTCGCAGCTCATTCTCGCCTCTCCCCCGCGCTCCCTCTCCCCTCCTCTCCCGTGGGCCCGGCCGCATCCTTGCTCGAGATTTTTGACCGTGCTGGTAGACTGGTTCGCGGCCTCTCTCCCCCCCCCCGCCCCCGCCACGCTCGCTCTCCCTCTCTCTCGGTCTCTCTGTCTCTGCATGAGTCGTTGTGTGTGTCGTGTCATGTGTCTAGTCGATCATTGCAGAGGCGTGGAGGCCAGAGTACCAGTCCATAACGCAATAACGTGGGCTTGTTTGCAGGCCGGAGCTGAACGTGATAAACCTGTGCGGCCGTGTTATGGCCGCTGTGTGTGGTCGTAGTGTGTGTGTGTGTGTTTGTGCGCTGGCGTGCGTGCGTTGCGTGCGTGCGTGCGGTGCGTCGCGTGTGTGGCGATTTGTGTGTGTAGATGCTTGCGAGTGCTAGTGTGTGTGTGTTACGTGTGCCCTGCGCTCGCGATTGCATCGCTTACTTTGAAGAGAGATTAACAGCGAGAAACATATATTTTTTCACATAGACACTTTGAATTTTAGTGGCTGTGTCGTTGGATAGTGTCAGGCAGCCAATTTTAACTTTTGATTTTACGGTGCGACATTTCAAGTTTTTGTGGCCGGGCACCGCGGCCCGGTAGTGCTCCGAGCTGTTGTAAGTATATGATATTATTATGCGATGCTGCCTTCTCGTCGATATC
>NW_014583092.1:0-587 GCF_000485595.1 Priapulus caudatus
ACTACCGCGTGCGTGCGTGCCATACCACCGCGTGCGTGCATGCGCGCCATACCACCGCGTGCGTGCGTGCCATACCACCGCGTGCGTGCATGCGCGCTATACCACCGCGTGCGTGCGTGCCTTACCACCGCGTGCGTGCGTGCCTTACCACCGCGTGCGTGCGTGCCCTACCACCGCGTGCGTGCGTGCCCTACCACCGCGTGCGTGCGTGCCATACCACCGCGTGCGTGCGTCCCATACTACCGCGTGCGTGCGTGCCATACCACCGCGTGCGTTCGTGCCATACCACCGCGTGCGTGCGTGCCTTACCACCGCGTGCGTGCGTGCCTTACCACCGCGTGCGTGCGTGCCTTACCACCGCGTGCGTGCGTGCCTTACCACCGCGTGCGTGCGTGCCCTACCACCGCGTGCGTGCGTGCCCTACCACCGCGCGCGTGCGTGCCATACTACCGTGCTCGTGCGGGCGTGCCATACTACCGTGCTCGTGCGGGCGTGCCATACTACCGTGCTCGTGCGGGCGTGCCATACTACCGTGCTCGTGCGGGCGTGCCATACTACCGTGCTCGTGCGGGCGTGCCATACTACCG
>NW_014583092.1:2519-6601 GCF_000485595.1 Priapulus caudatus
CCGAAAGCTGGTGCTAAAATTTGGCTCGGGCCTGGTCCGACGTTTTCGATGAGACCAAATCTGGCACGGGCCTAATTAGGCTTGGGCCAAAAACGTCCGTGTGAACGCTCGGCTCGAGCCAAATCTGGCGCGGGCCAAAAACGTCCGTGTGAACGCGCCTATAGATATCTTATATACACACACACCTGTATATATGATGATATCTATGGTTAATGTATACGTGATTCTTAGTAGAACCTTGATCGACGTGACAAAGTCGCCACTGTAACATGACCATGTCGGGAACAACAGATATTCCATGAAGCACGTGGTGATCACGCGCGTCTACAAGTGTTTACTGCGCATGCGCGTGTCGCCGCGCAGCAATGTTCACACCATAGGTTATCGCACACGATCTGCCACGATCGCCTAATGAAGTGAAACAAAGGAGCAAATTGCGACCACGCTATTGTCGATTGGAAATATATTCGATTGAAATAAATAGAATCACAATGTAAATTCGTAGGTTCTATAGTGATATTACTATTCGTAACAGTTGAGAAAGCACACACATACACGCTCACGCAACCTCGGGCGCAGCGTCTTAAGACTGTAGTTGGTACCGTACTATTTTCGCTCTAGGGGCCGTACGAATAGTTTACACTCGCGCGTGTAATTGTGCACCTACGTGTGGATTTTGCTACGCTTAACCTGCTCCGACCACTTGTACGACAGAGTGTGAACACGCACCGAGGGTTTTAAAAACGTCTGTGAACTCTTCAACATTACATATATATATATATGTATGTAGAGCAGATAAATCATAATTGATGATAATAATAATGGTAATAAATAAAATAACAGTTTACGTGCTCTTGGTATTGCACATTAGTGTTTTCAATGTAACAGCGCCCCCCCCCCCCACCACCACCACATCTTGTCCGTGGGTTGTGGTACTGTGGCGTGGGGCGTTGGTCCACTTACCACAGCCACGTGCAGACAGGACAGCCTTTTCGTCTGCATGTAGTCATTATCTATTGTGTAGGGGCTGAGCAATGCAAATCGCGTGGTTGGAATCGCCACTCTGCATGCTCGGTGACTGCTCACCTATGTTTCCCGCCGCAGCCGATCTGTGCTAACTGCCATACATCTAAGACACCGTGTAATTTTGCTAATCTAGTCGCACGACGGAAGAAAATCGTAGCGCATGAATGCGGCTTAAGTCTCTCCCTCCCCCCATCTCTCTCTCTCTCTCTCTGCTCTGCTCTCTTGCGTTCTCTCTCTCCTCTCTCCCTCTCTCTCTCTCTCGCTGTGTATGTGTATGTGTGGTGTGTGTGTGTGTGTGTGTTGTGTGATTGTGTTGTGTGTGTTGGTGTGTGCTGTGTGTGTGTGTTGTGTGTGGTGTCGTGCGTGCCGTGCGTGTGTCATGTGTGTGTGTGCTGTGTGTGTCGCGCCGCGCGCGTGTGTTGTCTGCTTGCAAGTTGGTTGGCAATTATTTCAACGTATAGTTTACCAGCCGCGCAGTGGCAAACCAAACGCATTGAAACGGACACAAAGACACGTTATTCGTGAGAATCAGCGCGTACATACCGTTAGTTTGGTTTTCCGCAATTTTGACGTTGACTAGGAAATTGGTTTCTGATGCGTTTCGCGTATTTTCCAAATGCGCTGAACTAGGCAATGGGAAATGGGTTTCTGACTCCGTTTTCTATTTTAAAGTCTACATAAGGAAATGGGAAATGCGGTTTCTGATCGTTTCCTATTTTAAAAGTGCCTAAATAGGAAATGGGAATGGGTTTTCTTATGCAATTTCCCTATTTTAAAACGCCTAAATGGAATGGGAAACGAAAAGGAAGGGGGTAAGCGTGCATGCACGCGCGTGCACGTGCAGTGTACGCGCGTGCACGCGCTCTGTGTACGTGCGTGACCCGCGTGCACGTGCGTGTACCCGCGTGCAGCCGCGTATTTACGTGCGTGTACCGCGTGCACGTGCGTGTAACGTGACGTGTGCAACGCGTGTACGTGCGTGTACGCCGGCGTGTTACGTGCGTGTATCTGCGTGCACGTCGCGTGTAGCCCGCGTACAGCGTCGTGTACCCGCGTGTACGTGCGTGTCAGCGTGCGCTGTGCGTTTTGCGTGTACCCGCGTTGTACCGCGTGGTACGTGTGTGTACCCGCGTACACGTGGCGTGTACCCGGGCGTGTAACGTGTGCGTGTATCTGCGTCGATACGCCTGCCGTGTAACCCGCGTGTACTGTCGCTGTAGTCCGCGTGCAGCGGTGGCGTGTACCGCGCGTGCACCGTGCGTGTACCCGTGTGTACGTGCGTGTATCTTGCCGTGTACCGCGCGTGTACGTGCGTGTATCTGCGTCGTTACCGCGCCGTGCAGTCAGGTGTATCCGCGTGCAGCGTGCCGTGTACCCGCGTGTAACCCGCGTTGTACGTGCGTGTACCCGCGTGTACGTGCGTGTACGCCGGCGTACACGGTGCGTGTACCCCGCCGTACAGCGTGCGTGTACCGCGTGTACGTGCGTGTACGTGCGTGTACGCTGTCGTGTACCCGCGTGTACGTGCGTGTACGGCCGCGTGCACAGTGCGGTACGTTGCGTGTACCCGCGTCGTACGTGCGTGTACCGGCGCGTGCACAGTGCGTGCACGTGCGTGTATCCGTGTGTAACGCTGGCGTGTATGCTCCGTGTACCCGCCGTGTACGTGTGCGTAGTATCTGCGTGTACCGCGTGCACGTGCGTGTACGTGCGTGTAGCGGCGCGCGTGTACGTGCGTGTATCTTGCGTTACCCGCGTGTATTAGTGTGTACGGTGTGTGGTAACGCTGCGTTTTATCTGCGGGTGTCCGTGCGTGTAGCCCCGCGTGTACGTGCGTGTAAGCCCCTCGGTGGCACACGCAGGTACACGCACGTAACGCGGGTACACGCACGTACCTGCTACGTACACGCGGGTACACCACGTACAGCGCGGGAACAGCACGTACACGCGGCTACAGCCGGCACGTGCACGCGGTAGCACGCACGTACACGCACGTCACGTCTGCGGGTACCGGAGATCACGCAGTACACGCACGTGGACAGCAGGTACACGTACGTACACGCACGTAACACGCCGTGGTAGTACGGGTACACGCACGTACCACCGCGGATCACAGCGCACGTACACGCGGTAGCTCGCAACGTAGCCCGCTCCTTTTCCTTTTCCCGGGTTTCCCTAATTTAGAACTTTTAAAATAGGAAACGATGCAGAAACCCATTTCCGCATTTCCCTATTTAGAACTTTTTAAAAATAGGAAAACGGATCAGAAACGCCATTTCCATTTCCTATTGTAGACTTTTTAAAATAGGAAACGGATCAGAAACGACCATTTATATTTTCTAATTTTCATTTTAAAAATAGATTAGTTCAGCAAACCCATTTCCTATTTACAACGGTCAATGGGAAAACAAACTAGACGGTATGTACCGTGACTTTCGTGAGTTCACCTTCTGTGTTTAATCATTAGTCGTGCTAACAAATTGATCGCAAGATAGGGTCGCTGATGCACGCCAGTAAGGGACTGCGATTATTTTCAGCACTGTTAACAGAAGACATGGTGTGTATTAAAACGAATCTGCTTTTCTTTGGCTGTTAATGGTCTTGGGATATAGTATCATATTTGCATTTTTTCCTATTTTTGGAGGGGTGGGGGGATACTAACACATTAGCGACACACGTCGCATATCTGCTGATTTTTTCTTGGGAAAATGTCCAAACATGGCATTTGGCCTTCTTATTTTTGTAAATTCGCTCCAACTTATACATTATAATATTTTAGTTATTCTTTGGTATTGAAAGCTTCTATACATAGTTGTAATCCTTCTCGTGTTGAGCGGTACTCTAGCTGGCATATTATAATAGGCTTACAGAATAAACTTTTAATTTACTCATTAATATCCTCACTTTAATACGCCGTACTCATGCGCTGCTGTCGGAGATTTTTTCGACGAACACTGATTGCGCAATACAGGGACATTCACTAAACGTGGGCCACGTCGTCAGCATTCTAAGTCACTTAACGACCACCCCATTCTAAGGCAGTTAATTTTAATAGG
>NW_014583093.1:0-727 GCF_000485595.1 Priapulus caudatus
CACACACACACACAACAACACACACACACACACACACACACACACACACACACACACACACACACACACACACACACACACACACACACACACACACACGAATGTTCGTGAAGATGCACATATACACTTAAAACGCCTATAAAACGCACTTAGAATAAAAACGCACGACGAACTGGCTTATATTTTGGCATCTCGCATACGATATAAGCCCTCTATATAACCGAGTTGAGTTCGTGTGAACTATAAAATCCAGCCATCACTCATGATAGCATTATCGCACCTGTCCTTTCACGTTGTCTGTCTGTCTGTCTGTCTGTCTGTCTGTCTGTCTGTCTGTCTGTCTGTCTGTCTGTCTGTCTGTCTGTCGACTCACCCGATGAACTCATGTCTACCTGCCATCCCGCGACCCCGGCCCGGTAACGTAGCCCCAGCTGCTGAGGAGGTGACAGAGGAGGAGGAGAGAGGAGAGGAGGAGGTAGGGAGGCCGGAGGAGGGGAGGAAGGCGGAGGAGGGAGGTGAGCAGAGAGGAGGAGTGAGGATGGGGAGGGGGAAACGGAGGAGAAGTAGGAGGAGGAGGGAGGAGTGAGGAGGAGGAGGAGAGGTGACAGAGGAAGAGGAGGAGGAGGAGGAGGAGAGGAGGAGAAAGGAGGAAGGAAGGAGGTCGGAGGAAGGAGGAGGGGGCAGGGAGGGGGAGGAGGAGGCAGGAGGATGGAAGGAGGAAGAGGAG
>NW_014583093.1:737-3558 GCF_000485595.1 Priapulus caudatus
CCTAAGAACGCTGGGACCGTATCCGTATGACCGTTACGAGCTCCTGCTATTACTGCGGTCCAGCCATTCACGTTCGCGTGTTCTATGTTAGCGCCTGCACCTAATAACGCTGTGACCGTATCCGTATGACCGTTACGAGCTCCTGCTATTACTGCGGTCCAGCCATACACGTTCGCGTGTTCTATGTTAGCGCCTGCACCTAATAACGCTGTGACCGTATCCGTATGACCGTTACGAGCTCCTGCTATTACTGCGGTCCAGCCATACACGTTCGCGTGTTCTATGTTAGCGCCTGCACCTAATAACGCTGTGACCGTATCCGTATGACCGTTACGAGCTCCTGCTATTACTGCGGTCCAGCCATACACGTTCGCGTGTTCTATGTTAGCGCCTGCACCTAATAACGCTGTGACCGTATCCGTATGACCGTTACGAGCTCCTGCTATTACTGCGGTCCAGCCATACACGTTCGCGTGTTCTATGTTAGCGACTGCACCTAATAACGCTGTGACCGTATCCGTATGACCGTTACGAGCTCCTGCTATTACTGCGGTCCAGCCATTAACGTTCGCGTGTTCTATGTTAGCGCCTGCACCTAATAACGCTGTGACCGTATCCGTATGACCGTTACCAGCTGCTGCTGTTACTGCGGTCCAGCCATCATCGTCCACGTGATCTATGTTAGCGCCCGCATCTAATAACGCTGTGACCGTATCCGTATGACCTCCACCAGCTGCTACTATTACTGCGGTGCTGCCATTCACGTTCGCATGTTCTATGTTAGCTCCCGCACTTAATAACGCTGTGACCGTATCCGTATGACCGCTAACAGCTGCTACTATTATTGCGGTGTTGCCATCATCGTTCGCGTGTTCTATGTTAGCGCCCGCACCTAATAACGCTGTGGCCGTATCCGTATGACCTCTAGCAACTGCTACTATTACTGCGGTGTTGCCATCAGCGTCCGCGTGTTCTATGTTAGCGCCCGCACGTAATAACGCTGTGACCGTATCCGTATGACCTACACCAGCTGCTACTATTACTGCGGTGCTGCCATTCACCTTCGCATGTTCTATGTTAGCTCCCGCACTTAATAACGCTGTGACCGTATCCGTATGACCGCTATCAGCTGCCACTATTACTGCGGTGCTGCCATCCGCGTGAGCGTGTTCTATGTTAGCGCCCGCACCTAATAACACTGTGACCGTATCTGTGTGACCGTTAACAGCTGCTACTATTACTGCGGTGTTGCCACGCACGTTCGCGTGTTCTATGTTAGCGCTCGCAGTTAATAACGCTGTGACCGTATCCGTATGACCTCTAGCAGCTGCTACTATTAGTGCGGTGTGGCCATCAACTTTCGCGTGTTCTATGTTAGCGCCTGCACCTAATAACGCTGTGACCGTATCCGTATGACCGTTACCTGCTGCTGCTGTTACTGCGGTGTAGCCATTCACGTCCACGTGTTCTATCTTAGCGCCCGCACCTAATAACGCTGTGACCGTATCCGTATGACCGTTAAAGGAAAGATTGTTGCGCCAGCTGGCTTGCCCGAGATTCGTACTCCCGGCGTGCAATCTACCGATATAGGTAGATATCTAAAATGTCCGCCGCCAACAAATTTAAAATTAAATTGCGTGCATACTTTGTTCCATGCCAAAATATTTGATTTTTGTGTTTTGAATGAATGTTCTCCGTTTTTCATGACATTCGATACAGCCCGGCACAATAGATTAACAAAATCTTCCTTTAGATTTACCGAAATATGCTGGTCTGAGTTTTCCTCGCGAATTGTTACTAAGCCAGCTGTATTAAATTTTGTGTTTTCAATAATTAAATTTTTTTGATATCTATCAATTTCGAATAGGAAGTCGTATTCGTCCGGCAGACCAGCTTTTGTGCGGTTGGCCGTGCTGCCTATCAGAATAGGCGTGCAGGAGAAGTTACTCTCTAAGACTTTCATCTCCTTGCAGACTCGCTTCATCAGGTCTAGCACGGCGTCCCGCATTTGATCACATTCCCCCAGATGCTCCAATCTTCCCAAGCCTGGCGTCTCCCATATATCAGACAGTGACGTCACACCACTAACATTACAGCGTGATATCTTACGTTCTTCGTCACAATAACAATGGTCGGGCAGCTCACTGACAAAGTATTGGTGCGCCAGTATAGCGCCGGCGGATTCCCTATAGCCTTCGTTGATGGTGACGACACGGGCGCGATCTACGGCCACCTGGTACGCGTTTACTTCGTCCGCAGGATGCCACGCCCTTATTTTATGCAATAATTCCGTCACAATGCTTGCGTGACCGCCGTCGGCAGCACACGCCAACACCGTCCAGCCATTGTTATTGCGACGCTCCACTCGCGCTCCTGCTGCTAGTAGCTTTATGACGAGCGATGTATGACCGTTACTGGCAGCATGCATCAACGCCGTCCTGCCATTATCATCCGCGTGATCTATGTGGGCGCCTGCACCTAATAACGCTGTGACCGCATCCGTATGACCGTTACTAGCTGCCGCTATTACTGCTGTGTGGCCATTAACGTTCGCGTGTTCTATGTTAGCGCCTGCACCTAATAACGCTGTGACCGTATCCGTATGACCGTTACCAGCTGCTGCTATTACTGGGGTGTCGCCATTCTTGTTTGCGTGATCTATGTTAGCACCTGCACCTAATAACGCTGTGACGATATCCGTATGACCGTTACCAGCTGCTGCTGTTACTGCTGTGTGGCCATTAACGTTCGCGTGTTCTATGTTAGCGCCTGCACCTAATAACGCTGTGACCGTATCCGTATGACCGTTACCAGCTGCTGC
>NW_014583093.1:5543-6600 GCF_000485595.1 Priapulus caudatus
TGCTACCATTACTGCCGTGTAGCCATCCACGTCCGCGTGATCTATGTTAGCGTCTGCACCTAATAACGCTGTGACCGTATCCGTATGACCGTTAACAGCTGCTACCATTACTGCGGTGTAGCCATCCACGTCCGCGTGATCTATGTTAGCGCCCGCACCTAATAACGCTGTGACCGTATCCGTATGACCGTTAACAGCTGCTACCATTACTGCGGTGCTGCCATTCACGTTCGCGTGTTCTATGTTAGCGCCTGCACCTAATAATGCTGTGACCGTATCCGTATGACCGCTATCAGCTGCTGCTATTACTGCGGTCCCGCCATTCACGTCAGCGTGTTCTATGTTAGCTCCTGCACGTAATAACACTGTGACCGTATCCGTATGACCGTTACCAGCTGCTACCATTACTGCGGTGTAGCCATTCACGCTCACGTGTTCTATGTTAACCCCTGCACCTAATAACGCGGTGACCGTATCCGTATGACCGTTAAAAGCTGCTTCCATTACTGTGGTGTAGCCATTCACGGCCGCGTGATCTATGTTAGCGCCTGCACCTAATAACGCTGTAACCGTATCCGTATGCCCGTTAAAAGCTGCTACCAATATTGCGGTGCTACCATTCACGTCAGCGTGTTCTATGTTAGCGCCCGCACGTAATAACGCTGTGACTGTATCCGTATGACCTTGACCAGCTGCTGCTAGTAATCTGTCACCTGTGGGGGACGCTGGTGATCTGTCTATTGTCGTCGGTGGTCTCTCGGTCGTCTTTCTGACTGCAGTGGATTGATTGATGTCCATATTGATGGTAATATATTGTGCTTTGATTCTATCCGCTTTTCGATACTTGAAATCTGGACAAAAAAACATTTCATCTCTCGTAAATTCAAATTTGTTTTCTTCTCACACTGTACGCCAGCATGCGGCTGCGTTTGATTACGGAATGCACGTGTGAACACATTAACACCTAGTCATGACATACACGCGACAAATCTGAACTAAAACTATGATAATTATCCGTGTATTTGTAACGTGTGTTTTGCACATGTTCATTGAATTA
>NW_014583094.1:0-6599 GCF_000485595.1 Priapulus caudatus
GTGTGTGTGTGTGTGTGCGTGCGTGCGTGCGTGTGCGTGCGTGCGTGCGTGCGTGTGTGTGCGTGCGTGCCTGTGTGCGTGCGTGCGTGCGTGCGTGCGCGCGTGTGTGTGTGAGGGGGGAGTAGTAGGTAAGCGAAGCGATGGCTTTCATTCGAGTCAGCGCACGTTTTGTCGCCGCGTCTCAGACGAGACAGTGGTTGCCTCGGCGACCGAGGACGCCGCGTCCGCCTGCTTGTGTCGGCTTCTTTAACGTTCATCTATTATAGATCTAGGTGTCGTCGTGCGAAGCCTCCGCTCACACAAAGCTATATATATATATATATATATAATATTATCCATATTATATATATACTCTTCTCTTATTTGATTATATAGTATTATACTCTTCCTAATAATATTAATCTATATTATATTTATATTATTATCAAGGAGCGTATTATGAGCCTTTTTTCGCTGTGGTCTTGTTTTTTATTATTATATCTTTATATTCTCGAATTACGATGTTCACTTACACCGCTGCGGATGCTGCTGCTGGTGGTGCTGGTGCCTGCTGCTGCTGCTACTGCTGCTGTCTGCTTGCTGTCGTTGGTAGTGGTGATGTGTGCTGCTTGCTGCTGCTTGCTGTGTACTTGTGCTACTTGCTGCTGTGCTGCTAACTGCTTACTCTGCTGCTACTGCTCTGCTACGCTGCTGCTGCTGCTGCCTGGGATGATAATTGATGATGATGACGATTTGATGCTTTGTTTTTGTGTTATTGTGTGGTGCAGATCAACACCCACAGCTGCAGCGTGTGATTACCCCACATGCAGCGTACACCTAACGATACTACAATGCGCGCTCGACGCTCGCAATGCGTGCCATACCTAATACACCTTAATGTATCATAAATATATTAAACACGACATTACGACTGCTCGCTGGCGTTGACCGTCTGCGTGGCGTGGTGTTTTCTGTAACGAGACTGCCTGTGTATATAGACGAGAGGCTGCGTTGGCTATTATAGCACTAGCAGCATGCCGTCCGGGATTGTCCCTGTACTGTTGCCTGACACGACAGCAATCTGATAGCGGATGCCTGCAAACCAGCTAGCTGTAGCGTAGCGTTAGCCAGTTAGAGGTAGCAGTAGAAGCTACAGTGCAGTCAGCAGCGCAGCGTTAGTAGCGTAGCAGCAGCAAAGTTAGCAGCGCGCGCAGCGTCTAGTAGTAGCAGCGCGTCAGCAGTAGCCAGTGCGCAGCTAGCGCGCAGTGCAGCTAGCAGCTCGCGCAGTAGCAGCGTTAGCAGGGCAGGGCGGGCGCTAGCCGCGCAGGTAGGCAGCCACAGGCAGTAGCTAGTAGCCGTAGCAGAGTGGCGCCGCAGCCAGCGCAGTAAGCAGTCGCTCAAGTAGCGTGCAGTAGTCAGCAGCTAGTAGCAGTAGCAGTAGAGCGCGAGCAGTAGTAGTGCGGCGTGCAGCGCAGCGCAGCAGTAAGTAGTAAGATCGTGTGTAGCAGCTAGCATTTCTATTCGCTATTCATCGCAGCGCGCGCAGCAGCGCAGCGCAGCGTGCGTGCGTGGCAGTAACCAGCGCAGATACCTGTTAACCAAGTACGCTACGCCCCACCACCAAACACACCACAGACACAACACAAACAACAGCACAACACCTACACACATACACACACACACACACCACTCACAACACCGCACACCCAGCAACCCGGGCACGCACGCCGCAGCACGCACGCACGCACGCACTCGCTACGCACGCCCTACTTCAATACATAGCATACACAACACCACACACAAACACACCGCAACCGCTCACAACGGGCGCGCAGCCAGCGCGGGCACTGCGATGCAAAACAGCGTGTGACCGACAACAAACAAATCATCGTCTGTGGCTATTGTGCGGCGACAGCTGCGCACTCTGTGTCGCCACGGCGCGGCGGTAGTCTGCTTCGCCTCGCATCCTTCATACATCCCGGCCTCGCAATCCCCAGCTCCGAGCATCGCAGCTCCAGCTCCCCAGCTATCCACGTCACCACACAGTCTTCCCCTCGCAGTGGAAAATAAAATTGTATTTTTCCGGGTGTCGTTTTCAAGCTTCGCGCGGTATGAAAATGCCTCTAAATTTGGTGTGCATGCACTTATGCAATTCGGGGGCTCTTTTTGGCATTTTCGGGGGCTAAATCGCCGAGCCCCGGTGTTTTTTTTCACTGACCCTCAGCACCACAGTATCTCTCCACCCTCACCACCTCAGTCTTCCCACCCTCTCTGCCACCCTCCCCCACCCTCTCCCCCACCTTCTCCCCTCTCTCACCAACATAGACTCTCACCTGCTCCCCACCCTCACCACGCAGCCCCCCAGCCCCCCAGCCCTTCTCTCTCCCAACCACCACCACCCCGCAAACAGCTGAGTCAGGCTCTCGGGCGTGTGTGTGTGTGTACGGATCAAGCACCGATGTTGATTTTCCCCGAGCCAGCAAGCGACGCTCACCCGAGCACGCACGCACGCAGGCACGCACGCACGCACGCACGCACGCACGCACGCACGCACGCACGCACGCACGCACGTACGCATACACGCACACACGGCTGCAGTTACGTTACCTGTAAACACAGGTGTGCTCGCTTATTACCTGTAACATCAGCGTTACCTGTAAACACAGGAGAGCTTATTACCTGTAACATCAGCGTTACCTGTAAACACAGGTAGCGCCTTATTACCTGTAACATCCAGGTTACTTAAACATTTCAGTGATCTGGAAAGACGAGAAGTATGAGGGAGAGAGATAGAATAAGAAAGAGGAAGTGACGCAGGCAGCGAAAGAGAAAGACGGGAGTAAGAGAAGAAAGAGAACAAATATATAAAGTGTGTGTGAGTGTGTTGTGTTGCCGCGTGAGCGTTGGGGGTTAGCGATCGCGGCGTGGGTGCGGTGTGTGTATGCGGTGTGGCGGCGTGGGTGTGAATGTGTCGTGCGCCCGCGGCTGCGTCTCCTGCTGTGCTATCAATAGCCGGTGGTGTGTGCGGCGTGCTGCGATGCGCAGCGCGATGTGTGATGTGTGATTGCTGTGTGTGTGTGGTGTGTGTTTGTATACCTGTGTGCACGCGCTGCGCTGCGTGCGTGTGTGGGTGTGCGGTGTGTGCCGTGTGGATGGTTGTGTGTGTGTGTTGTGGTGTGTGTGTGGCTGTTGGCGCTGGTGTGTGCTGTGTTCGGCTGGGTGCCGCTGCGCGTCGTGCGGTGTGTGTGTGTTTGTGTGTGTTGCGCTGTTAGGTGTGTGTGTGATGTGGTGTGTGGTTGTGTTGCGTGGTGTGTTTTGTGTGTGTGTTGTGATGTGGCGGGGCAGATAAGGTCCGCATTGATCACGTAGGCTGTAATTTATTATGCACACGTGGTTAGTACAGAGATTCAGCCTCTCTAGGCCTCGATTTCACCAACAAAGCATGTATGCAGCAGCAACGAAAAAATCCCGGAGACAATAGCGCGCGACCAGAGAGAAGGGAAGAGGTAGGGGGAAAGAGAGAAGAGAAGAAGAGAGAGAGACGTAGAGAGAGGAGAGAGAGAGAGAGAGAGAGAGAGAAAGAGAGAGAAAGAGAGAGACGAGAGAGACACAAGAGAAGAGAGAGAGGAGAGAGAAGAGAGAGCAGAGAGAGATCAGGAGAAAGAGAGCAGAGAGAGAGAGAGAGAATAAAAGAGAGGAGAGGGAGAGAGAGAGGGGGGGGTGGAAGAAGAGAGATCAGTCGAAGGAGATAGAGAGACGAGAGAGAGAGAGAGAGAGAGATGAAGAGAGTAGAGCGCGAGAGAAGACAGAGAGTAGAGAGAGAGAGAGAGAGAGAAAGAGAGAGAGAGACTGATGAGAGAGAGAGAGAGAGATAGAGAGAGAGAGAGAGAGAATGAGCGAGAGAAGAGAGAGAGCAGAGAGAGAAATACAGAGAGAGAAGAGAGAGTAGAGAGAGAGAGAGAAGAGAGAGAGAGGAGAAAATGTGCGGCGTGCCGTGCGTCGTGCGTGTGTAGTCGTGTGGAACAATACACGTAAAATTAGATGATAGATTTTCGCCGTATGCATCTCCATAACGGCTACTATTGTGCAGCTAACCGCCGTCGTATGCTGTAAAAAGACTCCACTCAACCTACTGCTACTGCCGATCATTATAGTCGTCACAATACTGGCTGCTGAAAGGTTTGGTCGTGTCAGATCAGTCTACTTAACAGATATGATACCCGAAGTACGATATGTATACAGACAAAGTTACGCAATACTTTGTTACATACAACAAATGTACCCTACCCATAACATCTCGTCTATGCATCTAAACATAGTAAACCCTGATTAAGCCTCAATTATTGTAGTAAAATATCAAACATAATACATGGGGACTTTCCTGTGCTGTTCCCGTTCAGCGTGATAACACCCTAAACTACTGGTCGGGTACATTATCTTGTATACCTGATTACGACAACGACCCCACTGCATCTATTCTTCGCATGTCTCTGCATGTCTGAGCTGCGTACTTGCTGTGTTACTCCTGCTTTGCTAATTTGATGTTGCCTGTGATACTTGCTACTCTTCTGTTACTACGCAATCGCTGCTGATACACTACTGCTGCGCTGGCTACTGTTCATGTCACTGCTAACTGGCTGCTGCTCTGCTGCTACTTGTACACTGCTATGATGCTACTGCTACTGCCTATACTGGCAATGCCTGCGCTGCTGCTGCTGCTGCTACTCTACTGCTACTACTTACTACTATGACGCTCGCCTGCTTGCTGCTGCTGCTGCTTACTCGTTACTCGTCACTGCTGACCTGACTGATCGTCACTTGCACTACTGCGACTATGTACTTATTTTAGATGTCACCTGCTACTACTACTTGTTACGTGTCACTAGCACTTACTATACTGCTGCTGCTGCTGGTAGTGACTGATTGACGGTTGCTGGCTTACGCCTGCCTTACTCGTTGCCCCGGACGCGTCCTTTGCCCCAGGAACATCGCTCGCACACTGCACGCAGCTCACGGTGGTCTGCGGGTCGTTGCAGCGCGCATCGCGATGCCACGCCCGCCACGGCACGCACGACAGACCCGTGACGAAGAATACAGCTACTGCTCGCGGTGAACGGCGCATGTGATCAACACGGCAGCGGCATGGCAATATTTGCTTTAATTTTAGAAGATTAAAACACTTTCACAACACGGTAAAACAAACACATGAAGTTTTTCAAAAGCGAAGGCTCGAGAGATAAATACAAAGGTGATACCGCGTCTGGGCTCAACAGTCAACGGGCCACATCGGCCACCCGCGCGCTGCATGCTGCGCTGCTCCTACATGCATGGTCACGAGCGCGCGGAGGAGAGAAGAGAAAAAGAGAGAGAGAGCGACGAGAGACGAGAGAGAGAGAAGAGAGAGAGAGAGCGCTGAGAGAGAGGAAGAAGAGAGAGAGAGAAGAGAGAGAGTGAAAAAGAGAGAGAGAGAGGAGTGATGAGAGAAGAGCGCAGGGCGCCACAGGTATTGTTTCGTTGTGATTTCGTTGCAAGGCGGTCGCGCGCGAGGAGAGAGAGAGAAAGAGGAGAGAGAGAGAGAGGAGAGAGAAGAGCCGAGAGAAATGCGAGAGAGAGATAGAGAGAGAGAAAGAGAGAGAGGGAGAAAGAGAGAGAAAGCGAGCGAGAGAGAGAGAGGAGAAGAGAAGAGAGAAGAGAAGAGAGAGAGAAGAGCAGAGTGAGGAGAGAGACAGAGAGAGAGAGAGAGCAGACGGTCGTAACTCTTTAGCAACCGAGCACGCTCCACAACACATCGGCTATTGTCTGGCGAACGATACCGTAACTGAGCGTTGCATTCCCGCCATCTCCTCTTCTCTCTCGCTCTTCTTTCTCTCTCTCTCTCTCTCTCTCTTCGTTCTCTCTCCTCTCTCTCTCTCTCTCTCTCTCCTCTCTGCTCGTCTTCTCTCTCCTCTTCTCATCTCTCTCTCTCTTTCTCTCTTCTCTCTCCTCTCTCTCTCTCTGTCGTCCTTTCTCGTCTCTCTTTCTCTCGTCGTCTCTCTCTTTTTCTCTCTCTCTCCCCCACCCCTCGTAGCAGGCTCTCTCTCTCTTCTCTGCTCCTGCTCTCATCGCGGCCCTCTCCCTTCCTCTCTTGCCTCTCCTCTCGATCTCTTTCTCTTCTCGCGTCGCTCTCTCCCCTCCTCTCGTCTCTGCTCGTCTCCCTCCTCCTTTCGTCTCTCTCTCTCTCTCTCCCTCTCTTCCGTCGCGGCTCGTCCGCTTCCGCTCACCCTCTCCATTTGGTGCTTATTCCCTCCGCCCTCTTTCCCCCCCTTTCCTAATACCGCTTCTGTTTGAGTAATCTCCACCCACCCCAGCACAGGCTTTCCCTCGGGCACCTTTCTTTTATCGGCTCTCCTCCTTCCTTCCCCTCCCCTCTCTCTCTCACCCTTCCTTTCTCTCTCTCTCCCTCACTTAACGCCTCGCGCATATCCGACGCACCACGATGAAAAATTAATTAAAAATGGGGAAAAAATTCGACGCGGCGTGGATGGCTTCATCGCATCCTCATCCTCGCAGCATCCCACCGCATCCTCACAGCATCCCTCGAAGATCGCTGATGACAAACGCCCAGTGTGGCGTGGGTGGAC
>NW_014583095.1:0-6593 GCF_000485595.1 Priapulus caudatus
TGCCGGTCACATCACGACGGGAGGTTCCCGGTAGATTCTCCGGTCACTGAACGAGGTCTCTGCCCCTAAGTTCCGGTAAACTGACGGGAGGTTCCACGGCTAGTTCCGGTTGACTGGACGGCATTTCCTGGCTAGTCCGGCTCACTAGACCAGGAGGTTCCTGGCTAGTTCCGGTCACTGGGTGAACGGCAGTTTGCCCTGGCTAGTTCTTGGTCACTGACGGAGGTTTCTGGCAGTTCCGGTCAGCTGACGGAAGTTTCCTGCTAGTGTCTCGGTACTGACGGAGGTTCCCGGCTAGTTCGGCACTGACGGAGTTTCCTGGCTAAGTTGCCGGTAACTGACGGAAGTTCCTCAGCTTAGTTCCCGTCACTCACGGACGGTTGCCGGCTAGTTCGCGGTCAGCTGACTGTGAGGTTCCCCGGCTAGTTCCGGTCAACGTCACGGGAGTTTCGCCGGCTAGTTCCGGTCACGTCGTCAAACAATATGGCCGACGAGGAAGTTTAAATTTTTTTTTAAAACATTTAAAAACGTCGTAGAAATTCCTAAATGAACATTGTCACACGGTCGGTATGAATTATACCGCGCATTGTATATGATGATCATAAACATTGTTATTGATCGAATGAATGATATTACTGTCAATATTTTCATGTGATTTATTAGAACTTGTATTCAAGAGCGAGCTGTGTTGCAAAGCAATCGATCTGTGTTTCTCAACGTGATTTATGCTAACCACTCATTATTGGCTCGGCTGCTTAATTTTTTAAAAACTCCTCTCACTTGCCTGCGTCGTCGTCCGTCATTCATCTTATACCATCTTTCTTCTCCTCAGATCACTTGTTCATACTAGCATGCCATTCCTTCTCTAGCGCTCGTCTCGCCTCGTGCTTTTTCTTCATCCCTATTTACTGCCACCATTTAGCATCTCCTCATGTTTACATCGCTTGTCTAATGAACTCTTCAATCGTGCGGAATTATTCTACTCAACGGGAAACTGGAAAGGATAATCGTAAACGATAAATCCCAACGGATCAATCGTTTACGCTCAATTACATATGCTAGTGATTAGATTATGTGACTACTCGCTGCTGCTGCTGCTGCTGTGTGTGCTGCTGGCTGCTGCTGCTCGGCTGTGGCTGCTGGCTGCTGGCTGCTCGCTGGCTGCTGTGGCTGCTGGCTCGGCTGGCTGCTGCTGCGCTGCTGATGGTGGCTGGCTGCTGCTGCTGCTGATGTGGCTGCTGCTGCTGATGGGCTGATGTGGCCTGCTGGCTTGCGGCTGCTGCTGTGGCTGCTGCTGCTGGCTGCTTGATTGTTGGCTTGGCTGGCTGCTGCTGCTGATGTGGCTGGCTGCTGCTGGTCTGCTGATGTGGCTGCTGTCGCTGCTGCGTGCTGCTGCTGTGACTGCTAACTGTGCCGCTGGCTGTGGCTGCTGCTGCGGCTGCTGCTGTGGCTGCTGCTGCTGGCTGCTCTCGTGGCTGCTGGGCTGCTGCTGCTGGGCTGTGGACTGCTGCTGCGGCTGCTGATGTGGCTTGCTGCTGGCTGCTGGCTTCTGAGCTGCTGCTGCCGCTGTTGCTGGCTGCTGGCTAACTGGTTGCAGGCTGGCTGCGGCTTGCTGCTGCTTGTTTGCTGCTGCTGGCTGCTGGCTGTTGCTGGCTGCTATACCTGTTGGCTGCTGCTGTGGCTGCTGCCTGCGGCTTCTGCTGTTGCTTGTTGCTGCTGCTTGCTAGGTTTGCTGCTGGCTGACTGTTTCTAGAACACAAATTTACGTCTCACAGGTAGGGGTTCTAAATTTTAAATTGGTTCTTTCCCGGGCTAAAGACAACACACATTTAATCTCATGGTTCAGGCGATTCTCTAGAATTTAAACTGACTTTACATGTCAACGGAATAACGCATTTGTGACAGTGTGTTCTATTTTGACTGCAAACATTTTCTAGCGACGCCTCTCAAAGCTGTTATATTATATCTTCGATCGGAAATTCAAAAACTCAGAAACTCAAAGAAGTCGCCAAAAGTCTCAGATGTCCTTTCCATAATCTATATGACAAATAATGACCACTTCGATTTCTATGACTGGATAGAGAACTGAGGTGAAATTCTCTATAAACTAGTTGTGAGTTTGTTTGCCGAAAATTTCTTAGGCCAGCAACAAACCGTTTGTGGGCCTCAAAAAAATATTAGCCATATACAAACGTTTATGGCGAAAATTCGCTTAGGGCCAGCCACAAACAGTTTGTGGCCCCAAAAATTTCGTAAGCCCCTACACAACAAATCTGTCTAGTGTGCTCTGGATACGAAATCTAGAGACAGCACAATAAAGACCCGTTGGGTCAAAGATGGAAAATCACTCAGTGCTATATCAGCCCAGGAGTAAGATAGATACTAGGATCCTATAGATATATCTTACTTGGCCTGATATCACTTAGCGCGCCCTATGTTATACATTGCCGTCAACTTTAATGTGCTAAATATGTCTTATAATGCATTTAAGTCGGCAATGCACTATTGCTTACGTTATTTTTTGATTGTAATTTTATAAGCCATTGAATATTATTGGCCTAATGTCTGAAATCCGAACGGCTCTAAAAAGCGCCATCTCCCGCCATTATTATGAATAAATGGTGGTAGGCAGTCATTAATAATCCAGCCTGGCTACCAGCCGGGTTGTCGCTGTATATCGGATTTTAGTCTGTTAAGCTGCTTCATATAAATGGGGTCACACTCGGCTTAATCGTCGCCTGTGAGTGAGAACTCATCAACAACTGAGCTGCTTCCCGCATCCGCTTCTAGCGTGTTCAAGCGGCAGCCTATCAGCAGCTGCAAGCATCACATACACAATCACAGCGTGAGGCAATTATTGTTAACATATCTCAGCGACAATGCGGGGAGGGCGACTCGCACAAAGCCAAACACGACGAAGCAAACATTGCTATGCACGCAACCACGGCAGTCTTAGCATAGCGCACTGTAAAATGTGAATTATAATGAGTGAAGTGGCGCCATCTCCTGGTGCGGTGTCGATGTGAACAAATGCTCCATTAGCATTTCGTTTACAGTCGTATAACTAACTATAAAGGGATGTTGGATTGCGGGGAGTAGTGCGCTACAGGGGCGAATGATCGCTCCCGCGTGCGGGTGATATTTAGCCAGGCAAGCCAGGAGATCCCTTAGCAAGTAGGAGCATGCCGCATGGCCGACCTGGACCCGCTTCGCCCGGCGTAGCGGGCCACCACCCCGTGGGAAGAAGGTGGGATTGGCGGCAAGGAGCTGGGCGTTGGATGGGCGGGGAAGTGGAGTGGAATGAAGTCGATGTGTGGGTGTGCGTGGAGATGTGGGAGCTATAGAAGGGGCCGTGATCCTCTGTAGGAGAGGGGGTGCTGGGCAATGGGTGGGAGTGGAGCTAGGGTGGCTGATTGGAGTGCTGGGGGGGGGGGATGTTGTCATGCGTCGGATGGGGCGTGCCCGGGGGGGTCCGCGGGGGGGGGGCGTGGGGGGGTGCTGGGGGGGGGCGGGGCGGGGGGAGTGGGGGCGGGTGGGGGGGGCGCGGGGGGCGGGTGGAGGGGGGGGGGGGTGTGGTGGGGGGGGAGGGGGGGTGACGGCGGCACGGGGTGGGGGGGGGGCGGGGGAGGGGGTGTGGGGGGGGGGGGGGGGGTGGTGGGGGGGTGGGGGGGTGCGTGGTGGAGGGGGGTGGGGGCTGGGGATGGCTGGGTTTTAGTGGTGGGGTGCGGGGGATGCTGGGATGGCGGGGGGGGGCTGGGTGGGTGGGGGGGGAGTGGGCGGGGCGGTGGGGGGGGGGTGGGGGGTGGGGGGGTGGGGGGGGGGGGGGGGGGGGTGCGGGGGGGGGCGTGATGTGGGGGGGGGGTGGGGGTGGGGGGGGGGGGGTGGGTGGGGTGGGGGGCGGGGGGTGGGGGGGGGGGGGGGAGGGGGGGGGTGGGGGGGAGAGTGGGCGTGGGTGGGGTGGGGGTGTGGGGGGGCGGGGGAGCGTGGGGGGGGGCCGGAGGGGGGGGGGTTGGGCGGGGGGCGGGGGTGGGGTGCGGGGGGGGGGGGGGGGGGGGCGAGTCGGTGTGTGGGGTGGGGGGATGGGCTGGGGGGGGGGATGTTGGAGGGGTGAGCTGTTGTGGGATTGGGTTGGGGGTGTGTTTGTATCGGGGGTTGGGCATGCTGGGGGAGACTGGGACTGCAGCTCAGATGTTGGGGATGCCAGCTAAGATGCTGGGCATCGCAGCTAAGTGCCTGGGATGGCAGCTAAGACTGGCTGGGATCGGGATCTGGGATGCTGGGATGCTGGCATGGAGGGACTGCGGGATGCTGGCATGCAGGGATGTTGGATGCTGGGGATGGCTGGGATGGCAAGCTGACAGATGTTGGGATGCAGTCTAAGATGCTGGGATCGCAGCTAAGATGCTGGATGCGCAGCTAAGATGCTGGATGACAGGCAAAGGATGCGTGGTGCAGCTAAGATGCTGGGATGCAAGCTAAGATGCGTGGGAGATGCGCTAAGGATGCTGGGATCAGCTAAGATGGGCTGGGATGCAGCTAAGATGTGGATGCCAGAAGATCGGAATGTGCAGGCGTTACAGAGCGGGATTGCGCTGCAAGATGCTGGGGATGCTGGGATGCGGGGATGTCTGGGAATGCTGGGATGCTGGATGCAGGGATGCAGCTAAGCTGCCTCGGATGCTGGGATGCGGATGCGGGATGCTCGGATGCGCTGGGCATGCCAGGCATGCTGGATGGCTGGGATGCAGGGATGCTGGGATGCAGCTAAGATGCTGGGATGCAGCTAAGATGCTGGGATGCAGCTAAGATGCTGGGATGCAGGGCTAAGATGGACTGGATGCCCAGCTTAAGATGCTGGGATGCTGGATGCTGGGCAGGCGGGATGGCGCTAGAGATGCTGGGAGTGGCAGCCTAGCATGCGGGGATGCAGCGTAAAGAAGCCTGGGCATGCAGGCTAAGATGCTGGGCATCGCCAGAGTAAGATGCTGGGAATCGCCAGCTAAGGATGCTGGATGCAGGCATAGAAGTGGGAATGCAGGCTAAGAATGCCTGGATGGGCAGGCCTAAAGAGCAGCCGTAAGATGCTGGGTGCAGGCTAACGATGCTGGGATGCGCTGAAGATGCTGGGATGGCAGCTAAGGTATGTTGGGCATTGCAGCTAAGATGCGGACAGGCGCGGCTACCGGCGTCTGATCGATGATCTCTACCAGAATTTATCGCAGACAGACTAATTAAGAGACGGAGAGAAAACAAAACGAGAGAGAGAAAAAGAGAGAGCGGGAGAGTGAGAGCGAGAGAGCGAGAGATGAAGAGAGAGAAAGAGAGAGGCGAGAAAGAGAAAAAAAAGAGCCGAAAGAGAGAGAGAAGAGAGAGCAGAGACAGGGAGAGAGAGAGAGAAGAGAGAGAAAGAAGGGTCGATATTGTGGAGAGATGCTGAGAGTGTGCGTGTACGTGTACGCCGTGTGACGTGAGTGTGCTGTGTGTGTGTATGTGTGTGTGTGTGTGGTGTGTGTGTGCGCGTGTTGGCTCGTGTGTTGTGTGTGTTGTGTGTGTGTGTGTGTGTGGTGTGTGTGTGGTCTGTGTGTGTGTTGTGTGTGTGTGTTGTGTGCTGTGTGTGTGTGTGTGTGCTGATGATAGCAGGAGAAAAGGGGGCGCAGAGAAGGAGAGAGAGATAAGGAGAGAGAGAAGGGAGAGAGAGAGATGCGGAGACGAACTAGCCGGGAACCTCCGTCAGTTACCGGAACTAGCCGGGAACCTCCGCCAGTGACCGGAACTAGCCGGCAACCTCCGTCAGTGACCGGAACTAGCCGGAAACCTCCGTGAGTGACCGGAACTAGCCGGGAACCTCCGTGAGTGACCGGAATTAGCCGGGAACCTCCGTCGGTGACCGGAACTAGCCGGCAACCTCCGTCAGTGACCGGAACTAGCCGGGAACCTCCGTCAGTGACCGGAACTAGCCGGCAACCTCCGTGAGTGACCGGAACTAGCCGGGAACCTCCGTCAGTGACCGGAACTAGCCGGGAACCTCCGTGAGTGACCGGAACTAGCCGGGAACCTCTGTCGGTGACCTCGGGTCATTCAGCTCTAGTTGCCATGACTGCGACAGCGCGGCGTAGTAGCGCTGCTTGTCCGGTGACATCATCACTGACGTCATCGATCTTCGTGTAAAGTCGGTCATTCCCGGCAGGCAGGCCCACGAAGCCGCTCGAGCGCGTTCGTACGGCGTCGTCGGCGTCTGCATCGGACTGCACGGCAGGCTGAAGGCATCGGGACTCGCCAGCAAGCTGTAGCTGGGGCTGCCACCTGGCGGGAGAATGTGGATATAACAGCTGCGTGGTTAACTGCGGGAGGAGGCGTGTATAGAGGCGCGGTGGGAAAGGGGGAGAATGCATGGATGTAGTCCATGAATCCGCACTTTTCTGACCCTCCTTCCTTGTCAGTATGTCTCTACACACACACACACACACACACACACACACACACACACACACACACACACACACACACACACACACACACACACACACACACACACACACACACACACACACACACGACACACACACACACACACACACACACACACACACACA
>NW_014583096.1:0-770 GCF_000485595.1 Priapulus caudatus
GTCTCTCTGCATCTCTGTCTCGTCTCCCTCTCATCTCTCGCTTCGTCTCTCCGTCTCTCTCCTCTCTCTCTCTCGATCTACTCCGCTCTTCGCCTCTCTCTCGTCTCTGAGAGAGAGAGAGAGAATGGGTAGCGCTAGCAAGGGAAGTTGGCGATTATGAAAACATAATGGTTCCTTCTAGAATCTAGAATAAGTTGGTCTTTCTATTACATTGACGTTCACTTAGCCAGTTATGTTAAATTCGGTAGTACTACGGGTGGGTGTAAATTTTCGTAACAACTTAGTTTGACGAAACGTTTTTGGGTGTTACAATTTTGTCTCGTGTTTTGAATATAGATTCATGCGAATTTTACAAATGCGCACAGATTAGATGCCAACTACATAGTTTAGCACACATCTTTCTCTTTCCCTACCTCCTCTTCTGGTTACCCCCTCTCTCGCGCATTTTTTCACTCTTTCTCTCGCTCTCTTTCTCTTCCTCCTCTATCTATCCGCTGATTGTCTCTCTCATTATTTCACTTTCTTTCATTCCCTTCCCCCTCTCTTTCTTTTTCTTTTTTTCCTTCCCTTCTCTCTGCTCCCCTCCCCCTCTCTCCTCTATCTCCTTTCTTTCTCCTCTCTCGCTCTCTCCTCTCCCCTCTCTCTCACTCTCTCTCTCTCTCTCTCTCTCTCTCTCTCTCTCTCTCTCTCTCTCTCTCTCTCTCTCTCTCTCTCTCTCTCTCTCTCTCTCTCTCTCTCTCTCTCTCTCTCTCTCTCTCTCTCTCTCTCTC
>NW_014583096.1:2284-2636 GCF_000485595.1 Priapulus caudatus
CTCTCTCACTCACTCTCTCTCTCTCTCCCCCTCTCTCTCTCTCTCTCTCCTCTCTCTCTCTCTCTCTCTCTCTCTCTCTCTCTCTCTCTCTTCTCTATCCGTCTCTCTCTCTCTCTCTTCTATATCCCTCTCTCTCTCTCCCTCTCGGCCTCTCTCCATCTCTCTCTGCCTAACCACTCTCTCTCCCCGTTTACCGCGCACGTGCACGGCGGGGGGGGGTCGCACCTACGGGCGGGGGTGCGCACCATACGGGGCGGGGGTGCGCACCATAGAAATAATATAGATGACATCAATAGCTAATAAACACCTTATACCCTATATACACATTATACCCTATATACACCTTATACCC
>NW_014583096.1:4230-5008 GCF_000485595.1 Priapulus caudatus
TATATATATATATATATATATATATATATATATATATGTTAGTTAGTTGACGCTGTTAGTCGAGGGTACCTCGACGAAGAAATTCAATGATTGAATTGAACAATCGAGTAATTGAGTAATTGAACCATCACGTATATGATTTACGTTCGTTTAACGACCTATGGTTATTGCCTCGCCTTAGCCGTCTCCTAGTTAGAGTATAGCGCTCGCTTACCAGCGTAATCAGAAGATTACTTCCTCTAGTGAAGGAATACGACGTGTAAAATCTCGTGATTTGAGCCAGTAACGAGCAGGAAAACACGAAACAACGTAAGTGGCTCGCTCATCACTGCCAACGTGACCAGAGAGCTAAAATGACAGCCAAAAAACCGTCAGCATTTTAAGTTGCGGTTGCTGCTCGGTAAAGAACGTGGTTACTGCATGTGAGCAATCGCTATACAAGCGAATGGTTTGCGCGTACGTTCTATATTCGCATTCATGCGTTTAGACATAGAAGCCAACGATTCGTAGAATGTTGGCAACCCTGACTAACAACCTTAACTAAACCTGACCTATAGACACACAATCCACGGCAACGCGACGCCATCCCCCTCTCTCTGACTCTCGCTCTCACCCCTCCTTTCTCGCCCCTCCCCTCTCTCTCTCTCTCTCTCTCTCTCTCTCTCTGACTCTCAGATATGCATTCGGTCGTGTTGTGTAGCGGTCTGTCTCGGAGTACTCTAGCTAGAACCACTGATTGTATGTTTCAGGTGGTAATTAGTGGATATCGGCAATATAT
>NW_014583096.1:6139-6592 GCF_000485595.1 Priapulus caudatus
TAAAGCCTAGCGCACACTCGCGTACACTAGTAATATCAGATGTGAATAAAAACACATTTGTTTGTGGATAGTCGCCGTGTAAAGCCTAGCGCACACTCGCGTACACGAGTAATATCAGACGTGAAATAAAAACACATTTGTTTGTGAATAGTCGCCGTGCATGTAAAGCCTAGCGCACACTCGCGTACACTAGTAATATCAGATGTGAAATAAAAACACAATTGTTTGTGGATAGTCGCCGTGTAAAGCCTAGCGCACACTCGCGTACACGAGTAATATCAGACGTGAAATAAAAACACATTTGTTTGTGAATAGTCGCCGTGCATGTAAAGCCTAGCGCACACTCGCGTACACTAGTAATATCAGATGTGAAATAAAAACACATTTGTTTGTGGATAGTCGCCGTGTAAAGCCTAGCGCACACTCGCGTACATTAGTAATATCAGACGTGAC
>NW_014583097.1:0-1081 GCF_000485595.1 Priapulus caudatus
CCCTTCCTCCCCTCCCTCCCCCTCTTCTACCTCCTCTCCCCTTCTCTGCCTCTATCCCCTCCCCCTCTCCTCCCTCCTCCTCCCCCCGCCTGCACCGTTGTGCTATACCGTTGTGTCTGTGTGGCGCGCATACTCCAAACATGTGCCGCCATTTTAAAAACATGAATACAACTTTACGAGTTACACTTATCAATTACGTTTGCAATTTTACGATTTGAACGTTTCGTTGACGATTTCAACGAGTCATCCCGATAGTTCGCTGCGTCTTCCCGGCACCGCAGCCATGGCAACACACACAGACGCGCGAGGGAGGGTGAGTTGTAGTGAACAAATAACGCATTCATTATCGTATGTTAATGGAGCCACACTCCACAGTCGATCATTTTTAAAACAATTCCCCCCCCCCGAACCGATTAAAATGTCGCCGCATGATTCGATTCCTAATAAAAAGCGTATAAAACGTAAATAAAACAAACATTAATGGCGCGAAACTGCTGCTGCCGATGCGAAACACGACTGCAGGGGGAGAAAAATAAACGTGATGCTAAAATATTTTTAAAAAAATTCTAAAATAACGATGAAAATGAGAAGCAATTAATTAACACACAATCAGCATCATTAACTAGTAAACCTGCGTTAGTTCGCGCGAGTTTATCATGAGAAACACATTCGATCGGAGACGAATAGACACGTTTCGGTGCTTCCCGACACTTCGGTCCTTCACTCTACACTAGGTTACTACACCGTGTAGTCCTTCACTCCACACTAGGTTACTACACCGTGTAGTCCTTCACTCCACACTAGGTTACTACACCGTGTAGTCCTTCACTCCACACTAGGTTACTACACCGTGTAGTCCTTCACTCCACACTAGGTTACTACACCGTGTAGTCCTTCACTCCGGTACACTAGGTTACTACACCGTGTAGTCCTTCACTCCACACTAGGTTACTACACCGTGTAGCCCTTCACTCTACACTAGGTTACTACACCGTGTAGTCCTTCACTGTACACTAGGTTACTACACCGTGTAGTCCTTCACTGTACACTAGGTTACTACACCGTGTAGTCCTTCACTGTA
>NW_014583097.1:4820-6590 GCF_000485595.1 Priapulus caudatus
TAATAACTGCTATAACACCAAATCAGATTACAGCCTCGATATGATGATATGGAGAGAGCCGGGGAGAGTGAGAGCTAGTGGGAGGGAGAGAGCGAGAGAGAGAAAGAGATATGGAGGACGTGAGGGAGAAGGAGAGAGAGAGGGGAGGAGAGAGAGAGAAGGAAAGAGGGGGAGAGCGAGACAGAGAGAGAGAGACAGCGAGAGAGAGGGGAATGGGGAGAAGAGGAGGGATACTATAAATATATATATATATATAACCAGTATCTCTTCCTTCCTTTCACCCTCCCACCCTTTCTCCCTTTATCCCTCCATCCTTGCCTTCCTCATCCCCCTCATTTCTCCCTCCCTCTTTCCTTTCTGCCTCGCTATCCACCTCCCTCCACCTCCCTCCTTCTCTCTTCATCGCCCTCCACCTCCCTCCTTCTCTCTTCATCGCCCTCCCCTTTCTCTTTACAGTGCACGCATCATTGTGTCTCTCTGCTCGACACCATTAGTGCAAAATGTAACGATTTTTAGAAAGCATTGCTGCCTTAATGCTCTCACACTAATCAACACAATATTCATTTCACATCTCCTGTTCAAACAAGCATCAAATGCGCTCGTATTACATCATTGAAACCGCCGCAGCCGATAAAATAAATCTTTTAAAAACCCGTAGCGCGTCACACCGAGGGAATAACATCACAAATATTAAATGCCTACATAGTACATGCGTGTCATTACGTAGCAGCAGCAGCAATTTTAATAAAATACACAATAAAATGATAGACCGCTTCATAACGTTTTATTACGGCCGTGATCATATTGAGTTAGTTTATTAATACGTTTTCTAGTGACATTACCGCGTTAGAAAATGTCATTAGCCTATAGTTGAAGGATTTGTGACTTATTGGATTTGTAAAATGCCGCCGAGTGAGTGCTGTGTTGGAGTTAATCTGTGGACATGCAGAGCAATGCGAGCTCGCGGCTTCACACGATGATGATGATGCTGATGATGATGATGATGCTGCATGGCAGCTGCCTGCCTGCCTGTCTGCTTGCCTGCCTGCCTGCCTGCGTGTACGCGATGTACACACACCACAGTGCGGGGCGTGGGCCTTGTACCACGCGCGGGGATGCTACGCGTTGGCGTGGAATATACGTGGTGTGGAGCCCGTAGTGTGGATGCGTGATGTGTGACGTTGATGTGTGCGTGCGTGGTGTGTGTGATGTCGTGATGTGTATGTGTGCGTTGTTGTCGTCGTGCCTGCACAGTGCGTGCGTGCGTATGTGCGTGTGTGTACTGTGCGTGTGTGTGTAGTTGTGTGTAGTGTGCGTAGTGTGTGTGTGTATGTGTGCGTGTGCGTGCCGTGCGTGCGTGCGGTGTCGATGCGATGCATGTGCGGGGGCGTGTGTGTGTGTGTGTGTGTGTGTGTGTGTGTGTGTGTGTGTAGTGTGTGTGTGTGTGTGTGTGTGTGTGTGTGTGGTGTGTGTGTGTGTGCGTGCGTGGTGTGGTGTGTGTGTGTGTGCGTGCGTGGGTGTGGTGTGTGTGTGTGCGTGCGTGGGTGTGGCGTGTGTCGTGTGTGCGTGCGTGAGAGATGTAAAAGAGGGAGGGAGCGACAGAAAGAGAGAGAGAAGAAAAAAAATATAGATCAGGAGAGATAGATAGATAGATAGATAGATAGATAGATAGATAGATATATATATATAGAGATAGATAGATAGATAGATGGATGGAGAGAGAGGGAGAGAGGGAGAGATACTTTGTTGGGCACTCCCGCGCACATACGT
>NW_014583098.1:4857-6590 GCF_000485595.1 Priapulus caudatus
GTGATGGTGATGGTGATGGTGATGGCGGGTCGAGCTACGTGGTTTTGCACTCTACGGTTAGATATCGCTGCTGCTTGTCGTTGTCGCGCCCGTGAATCCGCTATGCATCGCTCTCAGCATCCCTCACCTCCGCTACAACGTCTTATCAGCGCTGCAAAGGTCACAGCGCTGTATGTGCGTGCGTGCGTGCGTGTGCTTGTGCGTGTGCGTGTGTGTGCGGGTGTGTGCGCGTGCGATACAAGGTGTGATATATAGTGTGATACACGGTGAAGCATTTCTCTGTTACATTATTTCAACAACTTTACGTTACAATTTTGGTCTAGTTGTTGAATCTCTCTCTCCCTCTCTCTCTATCTCTATGTCTGTGTCTCTGTGGCTCCCCCTCTCTCTCTCTCTATCTCTTTCTCTCTTTCTTGCTCGCGCGCTCCTTCTCTCTCTCTCTCTCTTTGTCTCTCGTCTCGGCGCGCGCTCCATCACTCTTCTCTGCTTTCTCTCTCTCTGGCTGCGTGACAGCTGCTTGGCGGCTCTCTCTGGCTCTCTATCTCTCGTCGCGCTCTCTCCTCTGCTTTCCGCGCGTCCATCTCTCCGTCGCGTCAACCTAATCTATGACTTCGATCTCGTCATTCAGTATAATGAAGCATCTCCGTAAGTTGAATTATCTCTTGCCTGTCAGCGATTCTCTCTTGCCGGGACGTATAAAGGGTCGCCGTGGGCATTTGTAATCGTAAGCTATATCTGTAGCTATAATATTATCTATATCTATATCTATATCTATTCTATAATCTAATATCTATATCTATATCTATATCTATATCTATCTAATCTATCTATCTATCTATATATCTATCTATCTTATCTATCTATCTATATATTATATATATATTATATATATACTATAATATATATCTGTACTATATCTATATATTATAATATATCTGTACTATATTCTATATCCTATATATGCTATCTAATATATATATATATATATAATATATATATATAATATATATCTGTACTATATCGTATTGATATGCTGGCGGTTTAGCTGGCTGGGGCTGCGACATAGACGCCGCTGGCTACGGCTTCCTGGCTTCAGGTTTGCAAAGCCGCCGGCGATGTCTGTAAGGATTTTCACGTCACAAATTCACGAATAAGTCGGGCAGGGCGAAACGGGAGAGGGGCGGCGAGTGGGCACCCGCTTATATATTTATATATATATATTATACATATAAGCATGACTATATATATATATATATATATATATATATATAATATATATAGTTCTATATGATATTAGGGCCGTATATATATATATATACCTGGTTCTGCTGCTGCGGGGCAGCTGTCGCTCAGGTGGCGCGTGATTACAGGTATTAGCGGTGATTGAGTTACGGCGATGTTCGCCACCTGCCCAAGACAGACAACGCGCTAGGTGGGTGGCTGCCCTGCTACGTCACTATAACGCAGACGCTGGCTGCTCTAGCTGCTGCTCGTTGGTACTAGGAAGCTGCATGAAGGGTAGAATCGTTGCCTGCGAGCATCTCTCGTATGTATAGCAAGAGACGGCGGACGACGATCACACACACACACACACACTCCTAGCACAGACTCTCTCTCTCGCTCTATCTGTCTGTTGTCTGTCTCTCTTTCTTTGTCCCCTTTCTCTCCCTCTCTCTCTCTCTCTCTCTCTCTCTCTCTCTCTCTGTCTCTCTCCTCGGGTTGACGGTGCTAAC
>NW_014583099.1:0-6588 GCF_000485595.1 Priapulus caudatus
GACTAGTAACTCGTATTAAAAGGACTATTGTGGCTTTGAACGTCTTAAAATTATTCCAATGAAATGTAATATATACTTATCTATGGGTGTGAAGTGGCATTATTTAGAAATGCATATGGAATCATTACGACTAGGAAAGGTCAACACAATTGGAGTGTTAGAATGCACTTGCATGTTGTTGACCGGTAACTACGCGGGCCTCTGACCCTGAAGCACAGATAGATCCGTACAATTTCACACATTCTGTCAATCGATGTGTTGATCAACAAATTTTTAAAATAACGCATCAATCACTACGACTTGAAGATAAACCTAACATCAATCAGCGACGCGAACTCTAGCTGTGTACAATGCAAACTTGTAGTTTTTTTTAAATGCTTACTATTTATGGAACCAAAGGAGGTGCAGAGTAGGTAATGTAATGGACATATTACTCTCATGGAACTGCCGTAGGCCAGTCGTGGAGGGTGAGGTGCTAGCCTTCCTGTGTGTAACTTTGGAGGGACGTGAACGTTGTTATAGATTGATCTCGTAGACTAACTGTGGCTATTACAGCCCGAATCAGTATCATAGTAAACTCTGATCTGTCACCGAGCCGTCAGGTAACCGTAGAGGGTTGGTTCAGATTAAATATAATTTATTAATTATTATAGTAACTGTATAAAAATACACATTCCATTAGGCCAGTAAAAAGTTTTATTTTAACTCACTCCCAAAATTAAGTGTTTTATGGCCTCCGTTAAGCCGCGTCAACAGGTTATACTGGCCGTGAGCCCGCTATAGGAAATCACATTGTTTATGGGCCACTAGTGTCTGTCTTGTTCCGACCTAAAAACTCCTGTGAAAGTACGATGAAATATAATACAATGTACAATGTCTCTCTGCCTGCATCTTCAAATCCATCAAATTTCTTATTTTGTGCTACTCATCGCTGACATAGTCAGATGCAGCTTGTAGATCGCATTGATCGTGCGTGGGAGGCTACCGTCCGTCCGTGGCCGTGCCGTCACAGGTTGGGCACACAATCTAACCGCTCTGAATCGTACGGTGCACGATATTCGTGACCGTGGGGGGGGGTAATCGACCAAACGGAGCTGGGATGTAGAAGCTGGGGTCAAGAAGGTCAAGGTCAGAGGTGCTAAGAGAAAGAAGGGGGAACAACATTTACTCCTAACTTACAGGTATAGGCGGAAAGCAGAATGCGGCACAAATCTAAACGGCTCGACCTAGGCTCGTGATAGTCGGTGTATGAGCATCGATGGTAGGTGACGAAGCCATCACTTGCTGCGCGAAATTGGCAGGTCACAGGTCAAGAGTCATGTACAAACAGCGCCCCACTGCAGCCCGGGCTGCGCGCCGTCTGGGCAGGGGCCAGTTTAGACATTTTTTCCTGGAGGACGGTGTCTGACGAGCGAGTTGAAAAAACTTTTTGTTTGCAGCGGTGACCTATGGCATTTATGCATTATTGAACAGGACCAGTCGAATCTACTGTGTCTGCTGACATGTGCCGAAGAGTAAGTGTCAGATAACTTTTGACGCCTCAAGGAGAGGGTTAAAGACATGAATTGTTGGTACTGTCTGTTAGAAAGGAATTTGACTCCGGGTTTTGCTAGTAGAATCTAACCTCCTGGATGTAGAGACCTACAATTGTCACAGTGAAATTCAAAAGCTAAATTGTTAAAGAAGGTTTATGCTCCTTAAATCGTAAGTAATTTATATTGCAATTCCTGTACGTGTCAGTAATGTTACATGTAAGCGGTATGGCGACTGCCAGTGGCTACGCAGTGCGATTGTTGGTGGTCACTGTGAGTTTTTGCCTTAATTGGCTTACAGTGGCACTTCTGCTATTGCGCAGTCCCTGTTTAGGCTTGTCGTAGGTAAATGGATGATGCGTTACCTATTCTGTCTTTGCAGATAGTTTTGCTAACCTTACGTATAATGGGGAGCTTCCACTTTAATCTGAAGACACTGTAAACGTAACGCGCTCATCCGTGGCACTTGTCAATAAGCGACCCAACGGACAGGTCTTTTGAGAGGTTCCGATAGCCATACCTGTGCATTCCACGTGTTTCGGCGTATATGTGAACACATTTTGGAATAACAGGGTTGTACTAGAATCCCACCACTGGCCAGCCCAGGGAGTCACCGCAGTAAGACCCGTTAGATGAGCGCTGTCGCTCTGGCGCGCACTTGTTTGTATTTGTTTTGGTTTGTTTATTTAAGAGGTGATTTAATATAATCAAATCAATTTACATATTGTTTGAAATCCACCAACCCAAATTATCCAATCCACCAACATTGGTTTAGGTATAGGTGTAGGTGATGGGAAAATTATTTTTGGTGAACTGTGAGAGCGTGGCCCTTGGATGCCCCCTTCATCATAATTTCATTTGGCTGCTTCGTGCCTCAAAAAAATGTGCCAGACGTCAATTGACAGAGTGTGCCATTGCCATAAAAACTGATGAATCTTCGAGGCCTGTATTAAAATGACAGGTAATGTAGAAGTGGGGTAGGAGTGAATCAGTTACGGTAGAAATGCGGCTCATAAACTCTGACTTGTTAGTAATAATTCCACAATATAACTAAAATAATGTAGTAGAGAACTGTTGGAAGTTTTTGTTAAAAAAAAGAGAGTAATTGAAGATAGTTTTCAATGTTCATTGTCCCAATGTTTTAATTTGGCTGTTTTGTTGGACAATGTTCTGTTTTTATTCTATTCCTGAGATGCTAACTATATATATCATATATCTATATATACTATATATATATATATATATTATATATATATATCAATCATATATATAATACTATATATATACTATATTATATATGTATATATTATATACATGGTAAAATCTGTATAACAGTGATTGTATTTTTCCAGAGATTAACAGCATATCTGCACCAAGAGAAGAGCCCTCCATATGTCATCAATTTGGATCCTGCTGTTCATGAGGTTGCCTTTCCTGCGAACATAGACATTAGAGAAACTGTCAATTACAAAGAAGTTATGAAACAGTATCCTTGATGCACACTTCTGCTTATCGCAACATCATACATTGTTTGGGTATCACTCTTAATTCGATTAGTAGTATATTATTTGATATTATTGCTCTTATTACTAAATTTGGTGTAATGTGATATTCATTGCAATTACCTAATTTTATATTGTATGATTGACTACACACTGTTATTGTGGGTTGTTACTGACAGTATAGCCATTATTATAACCATGACTATATGACAGATACTCGTTAGGGCCGAATGGTGCAATTGTCACCTCCCTGAATCTGTTTTCTATGAAGTTTGACCAGGTTATGGATCACTTGGCTAAGCGGTCTGGGGAATGCAAGTAAGATTGTGCTGACACCTTTAGCGGGAGCAATATGAAGTTAAAGAGGAAGTGTGTAATTTAATGTATGCGAATAAATCTAAGAATATTTATGGCAACTGATGTATACATCGCATCTGTTCCAAACAGCCAGTGTCCCCTTACCACCACGGGTGCTGATTGAGTTAGTGTTTTCTTTCAGATACATGATAATGGATACACCTGGACAGATTGAAGTGTTCACGTGGTCAGCCTCTGGGCAGATTATCACTGAAACATTGGTCAGTCTGTGTTAGCTTCAGCCTTATATATTACAACGATATATATATATATTTTTTTAAATATTTATTTACTTATTTATTTATTTACTTATTTATACATGTCTATTCGTATACATATATATGTACATCGGGAGTGAATAAAAACAATGTGTGTCAGTGATTGTTTTTATTCACTCCTGATTTACACGTGCACACACATATATGTCGCTGAGAGGGTCTATGTCCACCAGGGTACTGCCGGAACGTACCCTGGTACTATCTAATATGCCGGACCGTACCTCGCCTACTCCACTAACGAGTCTAGGGAGTCGCCTACGCCTACTCCCTAACCCTAACCCTAACCATATCAGATAGTTACCAGGGTACGTTCCGGCAGTACCCTGGGGGACATAGACCATATGGGCTATATGTCAGTGTGTGTACATTACAAAATTACCTTATTACAGAAATTAATTGTTGCATGATGTTTTAGATATTTTATTTTAGAATGAAACAGGGTTTCAAAATCATGTTTGAATATGACTAAAGAGCTATGTATCTTAGAATGTGCGGTTTCATATATATATCAGAGTACACTATTGAGGTATTCTCAACTGCTGTATATACTCGACATCTATGCAAAGCAGGTACTGTAGCCGATCTTCTGATGCCTACTTAGAAAAAATCTGGGGCTGTCATACATAAAGATTTGACACTTACGTTTGACCTATAGTATTTGGTAATCACTAGAGAAGCCAGAAAGTGTCGTCTGAAGCACTAATATGTGGGGCTGGGCTCCGATAAAGGGTCTTACATCACTCCTCTCTCTGGATGTGCTAATTTGGCTCCAATTTCGTATTTGTATGCGTTTTGTGTCTTATTTAAAATCCATGTATGTAAGTCGCATTTCACTGCTGGAATGCAAGTAGGGAGTGCGTATCAAGCGTATCAACCTCTGAGCTACCAATCAATACGTACTGTTATTAACTCCTATAGCCAAGGCGCTTTGTGCTGCATGTCATCTTGCTACATGGTTGTTCTTAGTGATGGTTCAGGCCACAGAACCTTTCCTGGCTCGTTTTGCAAATCAAGCTTGTACAGTAGGCCCATACATTTAGATGATGCAGTAAATTAGCACGAGGTGGCAGCACCATTAAAGAAATGCTTATGAGCTTCAGAATATACTACATAATGTAATTTTATAAAAGGACATATACTTTAATTTATCACTTTCTGATTAAAGTTAAACTAGTGTTATATAATTAAACAAGTACCACAGCGATGGCTCAATGGTAAAGTGCTCGCCTCGCATGTGGAAGGTCGGGGGTTCAACTCTAGGCCAGGTCATACCAAAGACTTGAAAAATGGTACACACGGCTTCTCTGATTAGCATTCAGCAAATAGAGAGTGTGGCAAGTTAACTCGCAGTGCTACCAGTGGACTAACCCTTCTACTGTAGCATTTACTGTGAAAGCAGCTGCGGGGCCTCAGGGTTACTGAAAAGGAGATAGTCACCGCCCTATACGCCATATAGGCGTGGGAAGGATTTAACTATTATAATTAAACACCCTAGCATAACGAGTAAAATTATGTGTAAAAATAAGTTGTGCATGTGTTTTCGAGTGTTCACTGTTGATTCGTTTCTCTCTTCACAGGCATCTGCATTTCCTACAGTGATTGTTTATGTGATGGACACACCACGTAGTGTCAATCCAGTCACATTCATGTCTAACATGCTCTATGCCTGCAGCATCATGTACAAGTATAAACTCCCCTTCATAGTTGCTATGAACAAGGTGAGTTTGTTAGTTGTAGAATCTTAGCCAGACGTCATTAATTAGATGCAGTCATAATTATGAATAATTATGGTAATCCATAAGTTTAATCACTAAGAAATGAAAAGTGAGTACAGTGACTGAGTTAGATGGGTGTTCTCCTGGAGTGGGATTGAAAAGGCTGCATTAATCTACGGTCGTCAGAGGGATGTGCGGGATGACCCATCTTTTGCATGGATTCTGGAGCGAGTGACTGAACTGAATATAGGGGGCGCAGTGCGTCAATGTATTGCCACTACAAGGGTGAAGCCAAGTTGGGTCAGATATCCAGTTACCAGACCCACCCTGCTGATAGCATTCGATTATTTACTATAGTATAACGAATTAAATCATAATATCACAAACACTTAATATTATCAAACTAAACACCTTCATGCTCAGAATGCATGTTATATGAAGGTTAGATTCTCCCTATTTTAAAAACCCTACAATTACCTTGCTATGGTTGGCTATTTTATCATTTTAAACAGATATGTTACTGTGTAAATAAAATATTGATATTGTTAATAATTTTCTATGCTTAAAATCTAACTTGAAATAGATTAATACCTGTTATATATCATGTGTGTTGCATTATAGGTTGATGTAGTGGATAACCAGTTTGCAGTGGATTGGATGACGGATTTTGAGATTTTCCAGCAAGCTCTTGACAGTGAGACATCTTATGTGTCCAACCTTACACGCTCAATGAGTCTAGTTCTAGATGACTTCTACAGTGATCTTAAGGTTTGTCCTCGTGCTTTCTTCCTCTTTCTATTTCTCTCTCCCTTTGTCTCTCTCGCTCTCTCTCTCCCTTTGTCTCTCTCGCTCTCTCTCTCNTCTCTCTCTCTCTCTCTCTCTCTCTCTCTCTCTCTTCTCTAGCTGTCCAGCTTTTTCCAACCTATAGCTCTCCATTTGTTATTTTGCATTCTAATCTGTCCCTAATAATCATCTAGAACTTGCTTAGTCTTAAATAATTTTGCATATTAAATTAACAATTGCTATTGTTTTCTTACAGTCAGTAGGAATATCAGCTGTCACAGGATCTGGCATTGGCCAATTTTTCAAGCTCATTGATGAAGCAGGTCTGGAATACCTCAGGTGATTTAATGTTGGAATCTTTCTGCAATCACAGGTTATGTAGTACAGTAATTTACTCACTCGGTAGCATTTTTAGCTCACC
>NW_014583100.1:0-2947 GCF_000485595.1 Priapulus caudatus
CCATTCCTCTTCGCAGTGATCGCCGCTACACGAACGTGACCTTCGTCTCACCGGTGGTCGTCCCAGGACAGGTAGTCGGACAGTTCGGGCCTCCCGCGCCGCGATCACCGCAGGGTTATCTACCCTCCTCCCCGCCTCCCGCGATCACCGCAGGGTCATCTACCCTCCTCCCCGCCTCCCGCGCCGCGATCACAGGAGGGTCATCTACCCTCCTCCCCGCCTCCCCGCCTCCCGCGATCACCGCAGGGTCATCTACCCTCCTCCCCGCCTCCCCGTCTCCCGCGATCACCGCTACTACACGAAGGTGACCTTCGTCTCTCCGGTCGTCGTCTGCGGGATCGCGTGCGCCGTGTTGAGCGCCTGCATGGCGAGCCGGTTGGCGGCGCTGCCAGCGCGCATCGTCGTGCTTTCGTAGATGCGCTTGCGGGCCTTGTCGATGTACATCGTGTACTTCTTCGCCTCCTCCATCTCGCGCTGCTCGCGCCGAATGTATTTCACCATCATGATAACGATGCCGATGGAATAGAAGGTGAGGACGGCGATGATGTACATGACGGCGTCGCCGGCGTCTTCCGCTGCTTCGTCCCCGGGTGCGTCCGTTACCTGAACACGTCAATAAAACGACAACACTCGTTGAAACTCTCTCAAACGTCGGAAAGGAGCTAGCTACCGTACGACGCGCGTACGACAGCTCGTCTCTGACAGTCTCACAGCATCTGGGCATCTGGGCATCTCGCTCTTACTTAACCCCAGCGTGATTACCTCTACCTCCTTTTACCGCCCCATCACCTACCTGCTGTTTGTGGTTGATCATCTCTTTGTTCGTTCTATTTCACCTTGCGTTATGTTACAATAGTACAGGATACATTCGTACTGGGTACAACGTCAACCCTCACCTCACAGCTAGCTTCCCCTGCTACACACCACAACAGCTGGAAGAGACACACACAGGGTCACACAGCAGCACACACACGCACACACACACACACACACACACACGATCACACACACACAGCACAGCCCACACACACACACAACACACAACATACACACACAGCACACACACACAGCACACAGCACAGACACACACGCACATATATATATATAGTAATATTAATCACATGTATTATATATCATTATATATGTATCTCATTACTTCCTGATAGTATGTTACACTAGTATGTATATAACTTCGTGCGACTCACCGCGTGTATTCCTGTCGTCTCATTCCTTATCCACTTGGGATCAGCTCATCATGGATGTCCCTCGTATAATTGTAGGCAGACGCTCCTGGAGCTGCCATTGACCTCCGCAGCCATCCTGATGATCCTGTAAGCATATAGAGTTTCCATTACGCACGATGTCACGTCGCGTGAGAATGCGCACGGAAGTGATGAGAGAGAGAAGAGAGAGAGAGAGAAGATGAGACGAGAGAGAAGAGCAGAGAAGAGAGAGGAGAGAAAGAGCGCGAGAGTTTGAGATAGATAGAAGAGGAGAAGGAGAGAAAGAGAGAGACGAGAGCAGAAAAGAGAGAGAGAGGAGAGAGAGAGAGAGAGAGAGAGCGAGAAGAGAGGCGAGAGCAAGAGAGAGGATAGATAGATAGAGAAGAGAGCGCAGCAGAGAGAGAGATGCGGAAGAAAGAGAGAGAAGATGAGAGAGCGAGCCGAGAAGAGAGAAGAGAGAGAGAGAGAGAAGAGAGAGAGAGAGAGGCGAGAGACGAGATGAAGAGAAGAGAGAGAGAAAAAATGAAAGAGAGAGAGAGAGAGAGCAAGAGAGACCAAGCGGAGAGGAGAGGAGAGAGAGGGAGAGAGAGGGAGCGAGCCGCGGACGAGCGAAGACCGACGATGAGAGGCTAGAGGAGAGCGAGTACGGAGCACGAAGAGGAGGAGAGAGAGGTAGAGAGAGCAGAGAGGAGAGAGAGAGAGAGAGAGACAGGTGAGAGAGACAAGAGAGAGAGAGAGAAGCAAGAGAGAGAGAGAGAGCGCGCCCGAGAGAGAGACTAAGAAGCGTAGAGAGGAGAGAGAGAGACGAGACGGTGAGTGGTAGAGAGGAAGAGGAGGAGAGAGATAGAGTAGTGACGAGATGAGAGAGCCGACGGGGAGCAGCCTTAGAGTTAGAGAGAGTTATTTAGTATTTTAACGAGAGAGATGAGAGAGTAGGATTGAGAGTATTGTAGATGAGATGCGAGACGCGATGAGATTAGAGAGAGAGAGATAGAGAGAGAATTGAGAGAGGAGGTTTTTTTTTGTGTTGTATAAAGAAGCAACGAGATTGATGAGAGAGAAAGAGAAGAGGAGAAGAAAAGAGGAAAGATGAGCAAGTGCGAGAGAGAGAGAGAAGAGAGCAGGAGAGAGAAAATAGCAATGAGAGAGTGAGAGAGAGAAGAGAGAAGAGAGAGAGAGAGAGAGAGAGAGAGATGTCACGTCGCGTGAGAACGCGCCCGGAAGAGATGAGCAACAGAGAAGTTGCTATCAAGGGAGAGAGCATTGCGGGAACATTACGGATTGTGTAGACACTCGTTTTGCGAACATCACGGAATTCTTTGACACCTGTTTTGCTTTCCATTACTCGTCTATGCATTTCCTGTTTTTAAAATTGGATCGCGCTGATACCAATGGCCATGTTACAAAACAAAACTGTTTTATCTTTCTTACACACACAGCGGGGCACGCACGCACATGCATACACGCACGCACGCACACATACACCCGCGCATGCACACGCACACGCACACGCACGCACGCACGCTCGCACACGCACGCGCACACACACTCACGCGCCACGCACTCGCACGCACGCACGCACGCACGCACGCACACACACACACGCACGCCACGCACTCACACGCACGCCACGCACTCGCGCGCACACACGCACACACGAACACACGCACACACAAACACACGCACACACGAACACACGCACACACACGCGCACACACACACAC
>NW_014583100.1:4150-5145 GCF_000485595.1 Priapulus caudatus
GAGAGAGAGAGAGAGAGAGAGAGAGAGAGAGAGAGAGAGAGAGAGAGAGAGAGAGAGAGAGAGAGAGAGAGAGAGAGAGAGAGAGAGAGAGAGCGAGAGATCATCAGACCACCGCCAGAAATCAATAAAACCTCCGCGAGATAAAAACAAAGGATGTGACGCCGCTGGCAACTCTAATATGCACCCGCTGCTGACACGTCCGAGCTAATGCCAATATTTGCCGAGCGTACATGTGTTTAATCTACGGAGTTACACGGCCCCGCTGATGAAATCTGATTACACAGCATTAAGGTGTATGTAGTAGCTATAGGTGTATGTAGTAGCTAGGTGTATGTAGTAGCTAGGCGTATGTAGTATCTATAGGTGTATGTAGTAGCTAGGAGTGTAGAAGCTAGGTGTATGTAGTAGCTAGGTGTATGTAGTAGCTAGGTGTATGTAGTAGCTAGGTGTATGTAGTAGCTAGGTGTATGTATTAGGTAGGTGTATGTAGTAGCTAGGTGTATGTAGCAGCTAGGTGTATGTAGTAGCTAGGTGTATGTAGTAGCTAGGTGTATGTAGTAGCTAGGTGTATGTAGTAGCTAGGTGTATGTAGTAGCTAGGTGTATGTAGTAGTTAGGTGTATGTAGTAGATAGGTGTATGTAGTAGCTAGGTGTATGTAGTAGCTAGGTGTATGTAGTAGTTAGGTGTATATAGTAGCTAGGTGTATGTAGTAGCTAGGTGTATGTAGTAGCTAGGTGTATGTAGTAGCTATAGGTGTATGTAGTAGCTAGGTGTATGTAGTAGCTAGGTGTATGTAGTAGCTATGTGTATGTAGTAGCTAGGTGTATGTGATAGCTAGGTGTATGTAGTAGCTAGGTGTATGTAGTAGCTATGTGTATGTAGTAGCTAGGTGTATGTAGTAGCTAGGTGTATGTAGTAGCTAGGTGTATGTAGTAGCTAGGTGTATGTAGTAGCTAGGTGTATGTAGTAGCTAGGTGTATGTAGTAGCTATAGG
>NW_014583100.1:6074-6584 GCF_000485595.1 Priapulus caudatus
CGAGCGAGAGAAAAAAAAGAGAGAGAGAGATAGAGTGAGAAAGAAAGCGCGCGCGAGCGAGAGAGAAAGAGAGAGAGAGAAAAAGAGAGACACGCAGAGAGTTAAAGAAAGTACTACGTGATGCGCGTGCGTGCGTGCGTCTTCGCGTGTACGTAGCTATACACGAGCACGACGAGCTCGCAGCATCATCACATGGCAGCAACTAACGACGTACGTTGTACACACGGCGACGTACCGACGACGCATCAACACTGCATTCCACGCAATAACGCCGGCTTATTATCACGATCTGGATCGAGATCTAGCATGTCAACCGCGCTCTGGCAGCCTTCCAGGCAATACTGGCGCGGACTCCCCTCCCCCCTACTAACCCCGACGATTCTGGGGTCCTTTACTAACCCTGGCACTCCCTTACTCACTTTGGCGCCCCTCTCTTGCTATCTTTCTCGCAATTTCCCTCTCTGTCACTTAATATATATATATATATATATATATATATATATATATATA
>NW_014583101.1:1737-6583 GCF_000485595.1 Priapulus caudatus
GCACACGCACACGCACACGCACACGCACACGCACACGCACACGCACACACACACACACACACACACACACACACATCGCAGCCACACAGCCACTGCCGGCGCGCACACCAGTGGGTTACTGTGTCAGTGTGCCAACGTCCTCTGCGCGCGGGGCGCGGTCATGGCGAACCGCACCGCCGCGGCTGCCGATCGCCGCCATGACGGCGGCACCTCGGCGGCGTTCACACAGGCACCGCGCGCAGGCATGCACGCGCGCGGTGCGAAGGAGACGTCAATGAGCGAGCAGGAGCGGAAACCTACCAGCAATCGAGATTCGGAATCGTGTAAAATATAGCATCTCGATAGCCGACGGAGTACGCGGTAGTAGTGAGCCGCCACGGGAGGCGCAAACGGCACGCGGGTTAGACAAACACAAACCCAATCGTAGTCGGCGGCGGGCATGCACGCGCTCTTCGCGGTTGAACGAACCCGCGCCGTTCTTCTGCCGACGATCGCCAGCACTTGCTGACAGACGATACCGCAGAACTAGCGGGCGAGCAGAACCCCGGAACAGAATTGCGCCGTCGCTCGCAAAGAAGTCGAGCGGTAATTATGTACATTGCCGCGTGATAACGCCAGCGCGCATGACTGACTCCCCCCCCTCCTCCCCGCCTGCCCACAACCCCCATCTCCCTCGCGGGGCATTCCCGAAAGACTGTTTGCTCTCAGGCTGAATAGATCGCTGCGGTTGTGCTGTAGAGAAGGAGAACCGTGATCTATTTGATGCGGTATAGTATTACTATTACACAGAGGCCTCGCCGCTTCTAGCCCAGCATTGCGTTTGTACTGCAATGGCAGTTATAGTAAATGAAACTGTAAGTAATCACACCACATCACAAGGCATACCGTCTAATCACACACACACACACACACACACACACACACACACACACACACACACACACACACACACACACACACCCGAAATGTGGCTCATCGCCACAGGCGAGCCCCACACGACACACACACGTTGGGTCCACGCCACGCACGCACCCGACACCGGCGCACCACACACACCAGCACACCACAATCGAAGAGAGACATATGGCTCACACCATTCACATACACACATCCACACACCACACACACCAAATACATCCAAGACGACCACAACACCCAACTCACCCACACACCACAAAACACAACATTGGCACGCACTCGTTGCGCAACCAGTCATGTGGTTAGCGTCATCACTGCAACAGGGGCACACGCACGCACGCCGCGCACTGCACACATCATGCACGCACACACACACACACACGCCACGCACGCACGTGGGCACAAGCACGCATAGCGCACGACATCATTTCATCCACACGATAAATCGCGCGTGCAGCAACACACACACTACACAACATTCACACATTACACACACGCATGGGTCTCCACGTTCCACCAAGACCGAACAACGGCAAAGTAATCCACGCGGCAAAGCACGACGACGAAAACACAACAGCAACAAGACAACAACACCACCACACACAAAGGGAGAACAACATGAATTAACCACTATTATATATTAATTATGGATACAATATTCTAGGCTAAACGCAGTAATATAGGAACGGTCGCAATCCTGCAATCTTTCTCAACTATACCAACTCGTCGGGCCGGAATAAAAAAGATTCCAAATGCTCTTTCTAAGAATAAACTGTACTCAATTAAGACCTTCTGACTGATCAAAATCATAATTAATTAATCACTAATAAATAACATAAATAAATAATTACTAAATTAACTAAAATACTACATCCCCAATATATATATTAATATAAACATACTATATTATATAGTATATTCTATAACTATATATAATATATATCGTCCTCGTTATAATTCATACCTGTCAGCCGGGCTGGTTCCCTGTGTACTGGCCGCCAGGTTTCGCGCATCGGAAATTCGGCGATGAGTAAGTTGCGTCTGACCGTATCCATGGGAGTCGACAGAGCGTTGAAACTCGGCCGCTCGCTCTAACAAACGGCAAGGGTGCAGGGGCGCGATGTCGCTATAGTCTGTCATGAGGCCTGCATCTGCCTCGCCGAACCCGCTACGGGCGGAGCACGCAACGCTCTCTTCCGCTATGCGCTGGAAGTCTCTTCCCGTCGCAAACGCGAGGGCTCCGCCCGGTGCTCAAAGCGCAAACTAAGGGGGTAGCTGCGGTCGTGGCAACACGGTGGGACGGCCGCGCGCACAGGCCTCGACGGGGCGCGAGCGAGTCTCGCTCTCGCGCGCGGGGTAAGTTGCGCGCCTAGCCGCGGGGGGCGGCTCCGCCGCGCCGTGTACTTCCCTGTGGAAAGATCCGGCGCCTCGGCCTGTCAGGGTAGGGCACGCCGGCGCTCAGCGTAAGCCTCTCGTCGTCACTGGAGTCGTCGCCGGGCGGCGACCGCTGCTGCGAACCTTCCACTGTCGCGGTCGCGACTTGACAACTGGAAAACCGTCATAGCGACGTCCGACATAAGAGTTGTGTTCTGCGCCGTACTCGCTTGTCTTCAAAATTACTGCGTTCACTCGTCCCCACTGTCGATTTCGCCCTTCTGTCTCAGCAGCCGCACGTGAATCCTTCGTATGTAGAAAAAGTGCTCGCATCTTGCTTGTGTTGTCTCGGTAGTCCTAAAAGGATAACTTAAGCGAACGGACACGGCATATATAAATCGGAAAGATAATATTTCGCGCGAATCGTTTGTCGTGCGACGACCGAAAGGATCCAGACAACTGTTTTCCCCGCTTACATGCATTCTAATAGAATACTGGATCAGCCGCGAGCTTCAACGACGGCGAAATTCGCGACGTTGTTCCTCCGTCGTTCGATGCAAGGCCGCAGGGACGGGCAAGACCTCAATCGTCGCATCAGTCTTTTCCCTGAAGTATCTTGGATCTCACGAGCCGTCCTTGCGAGGACCAAGTCCTACGGAGAGCAGAAAAAACACAAAATCGGTCAATTACCATTATAAACCTGTTATATGCGTGTGTGGCTGCGTCAGCAAGCCCGCGCAATCCATGCCAGCAAGGACGCACGCCGCGACGAACGACTGGGACGTCGGCGTCGATTCTCATGCTAAAACAATCAGTATAACTGTTGCATGCTGGCCATCTAGGAAGAAACAAGTGTCAGAATTCGCCGTCGGCAAGTGTGAGCGAGCGAACGAATCGAGATAGGAAAACATGCACACATACAACCACAACGGATTAACTGCGTAATACGTCATGCGCGCCGCCGTTGCGCGTAATCAAAAGAAGTGTCCACAGTTGTAGGGTACAAGAAGATCTCGCCTCCGAGGGGTCGAGGACCGCCCGCTAGGGACAGCGCCTACTGGGGTATAATTCAGTGAAGGAGGACAGCTCTAGTGTGGGTGAGTGGAATCTGTTGATGGACGCGAGTGCGCGCCGATGTGTGTGAGTGTCCCAATTGGGGGAAGAAGATGGGGGTACATGTAAAATTCTGATTTCTGGATAAAAAATACGGAGACCATTTTGGTCGGAAGTAACGAAGAATGACGAAAGAGGCTAGCGCAACGGATGTGCTATCCCGGTTTGGCAGACCGACATATCTGAAAAACCAAACAGAAATGAAAAACTGCGCCGTCACGCGTTGACGAAACTAATTAAGTTGCTCGTATAATGGTGCTAACATCCTTTAGGTGGAAAGCGAAATGTTGGCCCCCATCGGAGGTCCGCCTTGAGCGCCGTCGCGATAAAGTCCTACGTTCATGGGCGATACAAGTGGAGACCCCCCATCAAAGCCGATGGGCCATTCGGTTCCCGATTCATGGAAGCAGCCTGCAGAGATATAACGCCTTCTTTCCCTGCAAGCCAAAAGTTCCCACACTAGGCCGCCATTCCGCCGGCTGACGGCCCGACGACATAATATTCTTCTTCATGTCCCAGGAATGGGGTGGGGAAGAATAAGTATTGTCCAATGGCATCCCGTCAGCGCTCGCCCTAACATCAGCTCCTAGCAATTGCTTAACTATCACTTAGATGTGTGGAATAAAACAAATCAGAATTAACAAAGCACAGGCATTTTTTAAAAATTATTTAATTGGTGTTTTAGAAAATTGTTGTAAAATTAGTTTTAAAGATTGCGGCGAACTTGGATTAACTTCAATCATCGATGTTCCTAATGATCGGAGGACACAAAAATGGTGTGAATTTCAGAAAATAGGCCCCAGTGTACTAGTGGGGAACGGTCATAATAAATCTGGGAGGCAAAATGAAAAACTGAAAAGATCTTTAGTTTGGCATACTAGCGGGATGGACTAATGCGACCGTGACTAGAATCGTGGAGTGCTTATTCGTCTCGCGGGTTGTTGCTGGTCGTGTCCAAGCGCCCGTGGTTTTGTTCCCTCGTGCTAGCAGCCGACTCTTTTACACTTCAATCCTCTCATCGTTTTCTGGGGTGGTGGCCGCTCTGTGAAAGGAAATTAGTCTGGTATAAGTCCTACAGCGACTCCAGGAAGTAAAGCGGAAGCCTCGGGGTTTGGTCCTACCCCGAGCCCCTTTCCTCCTTCGATTCTTTGGTGTTCAAAGAGCGGAAAGAACTCCGTGTGACGCGATTACGGAGCTCGATGCCCAGGAGAGGGTGCGAGCATTAGGCCCCGCAGAGCAGAGACAAAGGATACTGCAAACGAAAGACTCAAAACTTAGGCTACGAGTATCGAACGAAACAGCTGCATAGGTTCAGCCCTGCAAGGGGGGTCGGGCCGGATGGACAGAGTCTTTGGAGGGCCAATCTCCCGGTCATCCTCCAAAATGTTACGGGGTCAATGAAGGGGTAACGCACAACTCGCTCAGGCAAACCAGTAACTGG
>NW_014583102.1:0-352 GCF_000485595.1 Priapulus caudatus
TCTCTCTCTCGCTCTCTTTTCTCTTTCTCTCTCGCTCTATCTCTCTCTCGCACTCTCTCGATCGTTTTTTCTGTGCATGTCTCACTACTTTCTCTCTCGCACTTTCTCGATCGTTGTTTCTGTGCATGTCTCACTACTTTCTCTCTCTTTCTATCCCTCCCTGTTGCCCCCTCTGACTTTTTCCCTGCGCTCTCTCTCGCTCTCGCTCATATGTAGTGATCACTGAAACGGTGGCAGGAATATATGAATAGTACACCGCCGCGTTTCGGCACCACGCACACTTCACTAATGAAGCCTCAGGACGACAATTAATCTCAAAATTAGACTCCGATCTTACCATAGCCTTGCGCTG
>NW_014583102.1:3051-3372 GCF_000485595.1 Priapulus caudatus
TGCATGTACAAAGCGTGTAGCCAGCATATGGCGACCAAACTGCAACCCCTAACGGCAATCGGTCGGCAAAGCTTTAAGGGGCTGGCGGCACATGCGAACTGCAGCGCTGGGTTATCAATGAACCGCAGGCAACCCTGCATGGGTCGTTTATGTGTTAAAAGAAGATTATCGAAAAAAATATGGTCGCAAAAAAACGTTGCTGCGCGCAAAGTACGAGAGATAGAGATTGCGGTAGAGGCGGGTGTAGGGAAGCAGAAGAGCGAGTGAAAAAGACCGCGGAAGAGAGAGAGAGAGAGAGAGAGAGAGAGAGAGAGAGAGAGA
>NW_014583103.1:0-6578 GCF_000485595.1 Priapulus caudatus
TTGATCACGGTTCCCACCTCTTTAAGAGCGGCTTCTCGTGCGCAAGGAAAGCCGGCCCCCAACACCTACGCACAAGGTCAGTGCATTACTTGCGTCGCAGGAAACCGGTCGTTTTTTGACGATTTATGCAGGCCCGCCTGCGCATTGTTGAAGTGCGGCATCGGACTCGCAGCGTTGGAAAAGTACAAGGTACCGGACGCACACCGTTGGATGTTTCAAAGCACCCCCGCCGTTCCGTCTCCCCCCCAGCGTTTTGTCCGGACTTCGGGTAGACTACTCCGTTCCAACGACTTGGCGCCGAGCACAAATATGCTTAAACTCGATAGACGCCGTACCTCCAGACGGTCGGCGTCACGAATATTGAGTGCCATGGATCGCGTGGGGGTGAAGAGATTCGGTCAAAACTACGTTGGGCCCTAGTCGAAGCTGTGTGATCAAAGGAGCTGAAATACCAAGGTCAAGAGTGGTAATAAGAAGGGAACATTCACTCCTTCAACTTAAGGTATAGGGAGGTAAATGCAGAATTGCGGCACAAATCTAAACGCTCGACGCTAGGCTCGTGGATAGCCTGTATGAGGACACATCAATGGTAGGAAAACCACAAATCGACCGGTGCCGAAACAGGTTGGGGTCAGCCCAGATCTATATAGGGTCAATGGGCGGATTCATGCGCAGGGCAGATTTTAGATCATTATCTCAAAGGACGATTGGTTGACGGAGCGATATCGTGAAACTTTTTATTGTTTTGTTCAGCAGTCGGTGAACGCCTAATAATAGCACTATTAATTAATTGAGAAAGCAACACTAGAAGGTTGCCGGTATCCTTCTATCTGAAAGCTGACTCCATGCTTTTTCTGCACTTGCACTGTGCGAACTGAGTATATGTGTCAGGGCAGAACAGGTTTAACAACATATACAGCAGTCGAATAATTTTAGGAACACTCATCACTTGAGGAGGAGTTGGCCTTAAACTATCGATTTGTCTAGACCGCGTCTGTTAGAAATAGCATACTGTGAACCTGCGCCGGGATTTGCTAGTAAGATCGCATCTATATCAATCGCCGGAGGCGATGTCAGGACTAGACACAAACGATCACCACGAGTGGAGAAATATTCAAAAGAGTCTAAGTTTTTGCGGTTCTAAAGAAGGGCGTTTAACTGCTCACTAATAACAATCGTATAAGTAATCCTTGTATAAAATGGCTTACTTATCTAGTCCTAGTGGGTCAAAATAATGCTTTTTACTATATGGTACAGCCCGTACTGCCAAGCTCGCCAAAAGTCGCGCCCTACTGCCAGTCAGCAATGTGTTTGTAGATAGCTAGTGGAGTTTATCGCGCCTTAAGTAGTGCTTGTCACGCAGTGGAGCAGGCTCTCTATTGACGCAGCAAAAATGCAGTTAGTGTGCGCGTGTAGGATCTTTGGCTTAGGCGTTGAAATGGATGATTGGCTGGCTTACAACTGACACTAATTCATAGTCTCGGGGCAGATCAGTATGTTGCTTAACAAAGTGCTACTACGTATGAGTGATGAGGCTTCCAGTCTATTAATCTGAAGACACTTAAACGTACGCGCCACCTCGTGGCAACCTTCTTCATAACGATGCCAAACGACACAATGATAATCTTATGAAGAAAGGTTCCGATACCATCTCCTGTTGCATTCCAGCTGTATTACGTGCTGATAGTATGTGGAAACACCATTTGGGACTAACAGGGTTTTAAACTAGAATCACAACACTTCCACACCATACAAGATCACCGAGCAGTAGACGTTTAGATGATGGCGACTAGTCCGCTATGCGGCCATCTTGTTCATTCAAAATCTTATTATATGGCATGTAAATTCAACTACAAATACATGTACTGATAACAAGTCCATTTCTTCAAATGGAGAAAAAATTCTGATGGAATGCCAATAGTAGCGGAGCAGCTTAAAAAAATAATAACAATTTCTTGAAAGGATAAACACTGCTACATTCGTGTGAATTACATACTGTTCGACGTGAATACATTTCTACACAGCTTTACGTAATTGTCACGCTCAGGACTGTACATCAACTACGTGAATGACAATCTATGAAACGAACTCAATTGTGTACCTTTTTGCGTAATCGTTCGCAGCTATAACTGGCTGTTCTTATATCTCTGACTGTCGCCACTCGTCGTAAAAACATTTTTACTGTTAATATATATGAGTCTTAAGTATATAATTGAGTCACTGCTAAATAAGGCCCTAATAACTACTTGTCACAGATTGTCATTGAAAAATCATTGTATCTCGAAATGATCTCACAATGCGCCTCCCTGAAATAATATATTAATCAACTATCTGCACCATGTTATATAGTCCACAACCACTTCACGATTGAGTGAAAGAAAAATTAGTGTATCATCATAATCATATACTTTTAACAATAGTTACTTATCTGAGTAAAGTTAGGTATGTATTATTATAAGGCCTTATACAATTCGTGTTACTTGAATGCTTGACTATACTCTTTTTAATATTATAAGAAAGGCACCAGCACACATCACAGCTACGGTGTACGATACCTATACAACTTTCTCTCTTTTGCTGTCCGCCCTCCTGCGTTCATTGGTTTTAACTTGGCAGTTATTAGTCTCGTTTCTCTCGTCTTCCTGCCTCATTCTCTGACACTATCTCTCTTCGTCTCCTCTCCCTCTCGTCTTCTCTTTCCCTCTCTCTTTCTCTCTTTTCTCCTCTCCTCCTTTCCTCCTTAATCTCTCTACTCCTCACCTATCTCTCTCACTCCGCGGATAGTTACTCGACACCGCTCAACCGACCAAAGTTCCGAAACGCATTCACGAAACTTCTACTGTGCACCAGCATACACTTACCGTATCTAGCAGCCGAAAACTTCACTTATATTCACCACACCATACACTCACTCACCACCCACGAAGACCACAAATGGTCAATTTACGCTCCGCACTGCACTAATATCCACGGCACCGCCGCGCGTGTGCGCATAACCTGCTAGCTCTCTTCAGTACTACGCACAAGAAGCTGTATACCATCTTCTTGACGTCTACTTGCTGTTCGCGGGTCTCGTCTATGCTTTCTATTTTCACTAGAACTGCTTCCAGTCTCACATGGTCTGTGCCGTAGCAATCCTTTCGCTGTTTTAGTGTAGTGAGTGCGAAGGAGCAAGGAGCACAACGACTGGTATATGATAGTAACTATGTAGAGAGAGATATCTCAGAGCAGGTAGCAGAGATCGAGAATGAGCGTGTGGTGCACGTAAACCTCGAATGACCCTGGCCCGTGTTTCCGCTATGCGGCCAAAGTCGAACATACATCATACGTGTTATCCCCTACTGACAAACATTATAAAGATACACAAGGGAACAAAGCCGAGTGTTCATCTCTATTGTCACCACATACTAACGACGAGGTTAATAACTACATTATTGTCGCTGTTTAAACATCAGAACAGGAGACCTGCGGGTGATGAATCACGCATTAGCCGGAGAAGCACAAAGCATCCAAACGATCCAACCTAACAACCCACTACACCGCCCACATACATCCCCGCCCTCGCCACCTATACGCACACCTACACCGCCTACCGCATGAGTGCTTATTACTCAACAAGGGTAAAACACTGGTGTAGACTCACACTAAAATGCCTAACACGACTAACATCCCGCATGACGAAAAGACTGCAACCGATTGACATCACTCTTCCATCTCAAGAGTGTGCCATCAATCTATCAAGATATATTATTGGGGTAGGCTTGACCTGATGGTAAAGGGTTGAATGAAGGAAAATGGTTGAGTTAGGGACGGAGCTGAGTCAAGGGTGGGGCTGACCACATGGGGTGTTGGGCTTGAAGCGTTAGGATAATGTTACACAGGTGTTGGTCACCCGTTGATTTTTAGGGTGTGCTGAGTTTAGTGTGGGGTTGGGGTTCGCTGTGCCAGCCGGAACTGGTTAGTTGGTGGTAAAAGGCTATATTTAGGTGGGCCTGAGTTTTTAATCATGGGAGTTTATGTATAATCGGCGGGAGGGATAGTCTGTGAGGACGGACGGGAGGGGCGGGCTCCAGGGATACTGGAAATGATCTCTTTGCCACAGCCTAACAAAAACCGTAGGAACTCACCTGACCGTTGAGAATAAACAGCGCCACGGGGGCCACCCCAAACAGCGAAAAATATCAACAAACAGTCACTTACTATCAAACAAAACGGTTTCTCATCACACTTGCTGTGTACGTGCCCACATGTGCTATATCTATCAACTCACAGGCACTAACGTAAATATATGAGAACGCACCATCACAGTAGCTCACACATTATACGGTTCTCTCTTACTCACACGTGAATGGAGAGGTTACTCTCGCAATCAGTACGATGTCATATCTAACATTTTTACCTCAGCTGTATGCAGACTGAGAAAGAAGAAAAGATGCTCAGGTCAGAATTCATATCGCAGATCAAGAAAGCTGTTAGATAAACTGCACCTAATCTACTCATTCGGTTCTCTCTGAGTCCGCAGCTGAGTAGATTCTCGTGATTTGGTGTCTTACTATATATGTTCGTTCATACTACCCACGATAACATGTGAGAAGGCGTATAATGAATCCGATTAACATCAAATGGCTTAATCAAGCAACCCAGGAGAATACGCAGAGTCACTTATAAATATCAGCCTCGCTTCTGAACACATGCCCTACTCTCTGACTGATAGTGCTAGCGAGTTTGACATCGCAATATGTGCATAAATTTCCTGATCAGCGAAGACACTAATATGTGGAGAGGCAAGTGAGCGAGCGAGCCAGATCACATCTTTAGAGCCGGGTTTTTCTCGGCCATCTCCTCGTCGTGAGTCTCATGTGTTGACTCAGCAGCCTCGTGAGCATAGTGAAAGGTAGTCTATAATCATAAACAGAAGGAAACCATCATCCGCGAGAATACTTGATAATCAGATGAATTAACGGTGAATTTTACATCACTACCGTGTGTAAGATCCATCAGTAATTGTGATTAAAGACTTTCACAGCACCCACATTGAATTTGTACAGACGTATATAGAGAGCATGTCTAAGTCAATCATCTTAAAATAGTGAAGATAAGGATGCGTACTGTAGTCATGCATTTACAAACTATTCTAGATAGCTGCCCAACATTACAGCTGCTCTGCTCGTCTGAACGTTCTCTACCTCTCACCTGTTAGTGTGTCAAAGTCACTAGCACACTAACATGCAACAAACGCGCCACGGGCACATATCACACGTTGGATATCGAAAGGCGAAATCACAAAAGATCCGGACCCAGACTTTAAGCGATTCTCTCGCAGCACGGCAAAAGGGCCCGTGTGCTAGTTCACTACCAATGTGCCGTACCGTCGCCCACGACGGCGAGCGCCACACTGACAAATGTGACGCAGAAGCGGTGGAGCAACTCACAGAAAATCGCACTTATATGTTTCTCTCCCGTGTGAGTTACTCTAAACTACTGACTGATCCATCGTGCCAGCACGCGGCGCGACTAACCAACACCCAATTGTGCGTCGACGTGAGAACGGTAAGATCCACACACGAACGTCCAGCCCGCACACTTAAGAAATAATCTGGGCATCCCGCACGCATCTACACTCCGATGTGAGTTTCTTCATGTGCGCTTCGCACTACACCAGCATACGCACATTACAAATGCAAAAATAGATTTTACATCACAACATCGAGCAACAAGGAAAATTCGGCAAATGGCTTTTTACATTGTAACAACCCGTCATGCATCCAGTCACCTCCGCACCCACATCACGGCCTTGTTCCTGTCAGAAGCAGAGGCGTTGCGTGTAACCCAAGAATCTCCAGCTTGTTCCTGCCTGGAGAAAGGGTAGGCAGGGAAAGCCTATCCTTGTTCCTGCCTGGATCAGAGGCGTTGCGAGGGAACCCAGAAACTCCAGCCTTGTTCCTGCCCTGGAGAAAGTACGGGGAAGGCCTATATTTGTTCATACCTGGATCAGAAGAACTTGAGAGGGAACCCAGAATCTCCAGCCTTGTTCCTGCCCTGGAGAAGGAACAGGGAAGATCTATCCTTGCTCCTTCCTGGATCAGAGACGTTGCTAGGGAACCCAGAATCTCCAGCCTTGTTCCTGCCCTGGAGAAGGAACAGGGAAGGTCTATCCTTGTTCCTGCCTGGATCAGAGGCGTTGCTAGGGAACCCAGAATCTCCAGCCTTGTTCCTGACCTGGAGAAGGTACGGGAAGGCCTATCCTTGTTCCTGCCTAGATCAGAAGCGTTGCGAGGGAACCCAAAAGCTACAGCTTTGTTCCTGCCCTGGAGAAGGTACAGGGAAGGCCTATCCTTGTTCCTGCCTGGATCAGAGGCGTTGCGAGGGTACCCAGAAGCTACAGCCTTGTTCCTGCTCTGGAGAAGGTACAGGGAAGGCCTATCCTTGTTAGCTTTGTTCCTGCGCTGGAGAAGGTACAGAAAAGGCCTATCCATGTTCCTGTCTGGATCAGAGGCTATATAAAAAACTGGATTGTTTTTTAACAACAGGCGTTTATGCCTGTAATATTGAGTAATATTAGACTATAGTTTTGTTGG
>NW_014583104.1:0-677 GCF_000485595.1 Priapulus caudatus
CTCGTACCCACGAAAATCTGAAACTAATGGCAGAGGCAATATATCGAGCAGGGGTAATCAAGCATGACGAAAGGGATCCTGAAACGATGCTGTCTACAATTTGCTGTTCGACTCTCAGCATGGATTGCATGTACCGCGATTGTGACGAGTGCAAGGATCGAAGGGTACCATTTCAGCCCTACGAACAGACTGACCAGGTTATCTGGGAAGAGTGGCGGGTAGTTGATCATGAATACATGAATAAAACAACCNTGATGATGATGATGCTGCTGCTGCTGTTGCTGCTGCTGGTGATGGTGTGGTGCTGCTGCTGCTACTGCTGCTGCTGCTGGTGGTGGTGGTGCTGCTGCTGCTGCTGGTGTGGTGCTGATGCAGCTGCTGCTGCTGATGATGATGCTGCTGCTGTTGCTGCGGTGGTGGTGGTGCTGCTGCTGCTACTGCTGCTGCTACTACTACTACTACTGATGCTGCTGCTGCTGCTGCTGCTGCTGGTAGTGGTGGTGGTGATGTTGCTGCGGCGGCGGCGGCGGTGCACGGCGGCATGCAGCGGCCAGCATATTTTACATGTATATATTTATCGTGCGTGCGTGCGTGCATCAAACACGCGCGTGCGTGCGTGCATCAAACACGCGCGTGCGTGCACGCATCAAACACGCGCACAAAATGTCGTCCTTTAA
>NW_014583104.1:1960-6574 GCF_000485595.1 Priapulus caudatus
AGGGTGCACTAGCCTAATTCAAGGGCCAAAATTTTGGAAAGTATGCCGGAATGTTCGCTGCTGACATGTGTATATGTTAGTTTGAACTACCACCTAAGTCATAATATGCAAAATCGCATTAAAAAATATGGGGCAATGGCGGCAGAAAAAAAACCTATTTGGAGGTCAATATCACGAAACCACCCGTATCTGAGGGGGAGAACCCGTCGTTTCGGGTAATCTCCATCCAGTACCTGTGCGGTCCCGCTGATACACCAGCCTTCCCCCGGCGTTCGGCCTATGGTGGCGCCTCACCATCCCGCCGACAACCACACGGCCCCGTCGACGACCCCCGCACCACCCGGCACGACAATGGCGCCAATGGTCGTCGATGAGGAGATCCGCGGGATGTCGGGCGCCACACTACGCCAAGCCAACGTGCTCAACCGCCACCTCCAGCTACGCATGATGAAGACGGCCTGGTTGTTGGAGGACGAGAAGGAGCGTCGCCGATGATTGCTCGCGAGCGCGTTCAAGTGATGAAGACCCAGGCCCACCCTGCAGCGGACGACGGCAACCGGAGAGAACCGCATCAAGGTATAATAGCGGGTGAAAAGTAAGAAAGAAGAGGAAGTCAGGAATATGAAGAAGATAATCGAGGAAGGACAGCACCGAGAACGGAAACTGGAAGAGAAGATACGTGATGTAGGCACGGGATTTGCATTATTCAAATCAGTTTAATAACTTTCTCACACAACTCCGTTTTAATATTATAGGCCAGCAGATTGATTCTTGTAAATCACCCACTTAGCAGCAACGAGGGGGGATATTGAATGTGTGAAATGAGAGTTTTCCACGTCCGGCAGTTTGCACAGGCAAACCAGCAGCTGTGTTGTTGTTTGTGCAGTGTGGTAGCGGACGTGGAGCATGTGATATCGGCGGTCGTTTTTACACCGATTGGCACACGAGCGTGCAGTGGCCACACTCTCCCCGGAGGAGGGTCGGCACAATAGGGGTACACCCCTGTCTCGAGAATTGGGAGCGTTCGAGTGTTGGCTCGGCACGCTATCTTCGTAGGGATGGACCAATTAATTACGACATGGCCAGGCTTGTGTATATAGAGATCTGTTCTAAAAACGGGAACTCTGCTGCGTCTCTCCCGGACGGCCGACTAGGTACAAAGGATAGTTCCTTATTTGGGAGGGGTTCGTGGATACTAAATTGAGAGCATATATAAAGCCACGCCAAAGCAGGCATTAGTCAGTCTCTAATATTGTCTTGTGCCTGCGTGACCGTGCATCGTTCATTGAAGCCGTCAGTACGTAAGTTTATTCTTAAGCGATGGCTTAGGGTTCTTGCCACTAAATCTATCTTGCTTTTATTTGTACTATCTTAGTGAGTTGTTTTCCAGTACGTGCAATAATCTGTCTTATACTAAACGTAGTTTCTTATAGCTGTTGTAAAAGAAAATACTTTGCACCGTCTTAATTGTCAGCACCTCTTGTACTATCGTACTACCATTCTACTTACTGCAAGAGCTTTCTTGTAATAAATCTTATTCTTTTGTGGCACTGTCTCACTCTTGTGCTTTGATTATAAGTGTTAACATTTCTACACACTACTTGTAAGACGTAGAGCACACGCTTACATTTGGTGCCGTGACTTCTTCAGTTGGGTGCTACATTGTGACACAATGTAGAGGGTTCCACTATATTGCTGAGATCACGAACCTTGAGCCACGCGAGGAATAATTTACGATGTGGATGTGGATCCCGAACGATGTGGATGTGGATGTGGATGTAGCATTGCCATCGCTAGAGGCGCTTGTTTTTCCGGACTTACCGCAGATTTGGCATTTCTTTACAATTACAGGACACTCTACGGCTAACATGTCGAACCTTATGCCTCGCATGCGTGCTAGTTAGTTAGTGTTCCGGATGCCTTGTATAATCATAATGATTTGGATATTGCTTTTGCTAAATTAGCAGATGCAGTTAAAAATAACCAGCCGTTTCCCATTGCTTCAGGTGACGACAAATTCCATTATGGGAATATTCAAGCACGTATCCATCATACCACTACGTATGCGGTACTGGGATTTTGCTTGTTGGCAATAGTGATATTAATCTTCATCATTCGTCGATTTGGTTGTAAGGGATGTACGCCTCATCGCCAGGAGGGCTCCTTCCCAATTACGCCTCTGCATTTACAGCCGTTCACTGTAGAGCCACCACCCACACCACCACTGCTGCCCCTTATGTTACATTCGATGCACCACCACTCACAATTCAATAAGAACCTCATTACGCTATCCCTTCTGCAAACCCTGTCTTAGAACCAAACACGCCCATCACGATTATACTTTGTCAGTTTCGAGTGAATTTGGCCGGTTTGGCGTTTTTTTCTCTACTCTTGTTTCCTGGAATCTGGTTAGGACGATGCAATACGTGGCTTGCTGGCGTTTTAGCCGGCTCTGTCAAAGTTCGTCGATCTTCTGAACACTTCTCTAATTAAACGGGGTAAATAGAGTGTCGGCTGCGCAGTATTGACTTAACGGGATCCAGGCATAGTAATGTTGCATTCTTGCGCTCGGGTTGTCTCCATAGCATTCATCGCTTGAGGTTCTTGGTCGGTTGCATGCAGGGGCTGATAACTTTGTGGAATTTGATCGATATCCGTGTAATATTTGATATGATTCTTGTGATTTTTTTTTCTCAATCCACTCCATCCTATGTGCTTGCTAATTTCTAAATCCTGAGGATTTTGTAAGGGTGCCTGTGTTATGAACGGAGACGTCAAGGGGTTGCATGTGATCGAGCAATTGCGGGGGCATATTATATATTTGTCAGACTAATTGAACGATCTCCGCGGTGGTATCTTGTGCGTCAATCTTGTCTATGGCGCACGATAATGTTATTTGTGGGCTCTCATGGGTGTTATATCGTTTTATTGCATGCAAGGGTATGATGGCAGTAGGTGTATTTCTGTTCAGTTGGCTCGACAATCGCGCATAGGTCTTGTGTCTTAGAGACTTTATGTGACAAAAGATAAATGACGATTTCTCTCCTTATTTTCCACCAAGACGTTTTGCGTTGCGGTTCCCACTGTACCGGGGCGGCAGAATTAAAGGATAAACCAGGGCCTTGTAGTTCACTCGAGGATAATATGAGCATTACGGCGTTAAGCCTTACTCCGTCGGCCTTACAGTATAGACCAGCAGTGACCACTGCCGCGCTCTGCGTTATTGAGACCAGACTACTGACAGAATCTGGTTTTTCGCTAACATACACTTCTATGTTCTGTACGGCTGTGTGCACCCTGTTTCATCGAGATTGAAAATCTCATGCCACCTGAATCATTTTTTTGGCAATACTGCAAAGCGCGATTTGTGAAAAATGCGTCAACATGTGATGCCTTGTTGAATTCCGTGCACGGGTCCTTATCGAGGTAGCTCGGGACTGCGTATTCGAGAGCGCGGTTACGTTTCGAAGAACAGTCTGTACCAGTCATCGTCATCTCGTTGACTTTTTTCCCTAGCTCGTACGCACAGTTTCCTGACACTTTCGTCTGGACAGTCCGTAAAAACTGCTTGGCGAGGGTCCTTAAATTGATACTAAGATCAAGCCTCCATACTTCAGAGAACACCGAGTTGATTTTTTGAAGACGTTCTCTTATCTCGATTTAGGATTGTCTGAAGGTTTTGTACTTCTCTATTTATAGCGGGATAATGTCATACGGTTGATCATCATGTAAACTTCGAAGCATGAACTATTGACCACCGTCGTTTACGGCGGCTGCGGCCGCCGTCGTATACGCGGCATTCGGCGTATTGCCTCATGTCAGTTTTTCTGGTTCGTTTAGAGGCAGATCTCATCTAAAAACAAAAAAATGTCGAATATAAATACACCCCGTGATGATCCAGGGTACAGTTGTGCCCACACCGGGGTAAGTGACCCGGGCACAAGGACGTCCCAGGATCGTATTGCACACACATACCCGTCCCCTCAGCACATCCTTTGAATCTAATGTAAATTGTGATAAATCTATGTCACGACAGACAATGAAACCCATGGCCCATAATAGCCATCAATATTGGACTGATACAATAACATTCTGCATCGACGTGTGGTCAAATGAGTATGAATGTGAGAAATCAAAAAACCTTAGCTCAAAAAGATGGTAAAATAAATTTTAATTGTGAACTTATATATTATATATATATATATATTATATATAGTATCATCTTCACAATCGCTGCACGAATGGCTTTTTGTAGTTGTTCTTTCCAGACAAGAAGGTCATCCACCTGTTTCTATCATTAGCTGTTTAGCCGCAGAGCTCCTGGTGGCACAATATGTACCGTGGCACAACTTGACCTATACCTTCCCTACACCTTAAATCAACCAATATACCATTCCTGTGAGCAATAAACATTGCATATCGTTGACACGCAGAGCTAGCTAGTCTAAAGTAATGTAAAGGAAAGAATTACGCAGACGAACAGATACAGAAACACCCACATTTCTAACAAAGCAAGCTACCAAGCGTGACCAGCGACTCATAATATAAGAAAAAAACGCAAGCATTCTCCAGCTACTGAACGCAAAATCAGTATCGAAACTCGTTACATGCGTA
>NW_014583105.1:0-872 GCF_000485595.1 Priapulus caudatus
CTCTCTCTCTCTCTCTCTCTCTCTCTCTCTCGCCACACAAAAACCTCCTCCCGGGGGAGGCATAAAGAACTCGAATATGCAAACGCTGTGACGTAGACGGGCGCCGCTGGCTCCCGCACCGCCGTGCCGCGTCGCTGCCGGAGCACCGCGGGACCAGTCTAGATTTACAGCCGCTCCCGGATGACCGTGTTACGCCCGAGCCAGCTGCGTGCGTGCGTGCGTGCGTGTGCGTGCTTGCGTGTGCGTGCGCTTGTATTGCGCGTGCGTGTGCGTGCGCTTGTATTGCGCGTGCGTGCGTGCGTGTGCATGCGCGTGCGTGTTCGTGTGTGCGAGTGTGCGTGCGTGCGTGCGTGCGTGCGTGCGTGCGTGCGTGTTCGTGTGTGCGTGCGTGCCCGCGTGCGTGCGTATGTGCGTATTCACGCCAGACTCCGGGACCTGCGACATCATCGCCACGCTGAGGCGGCGGAGGGACACGGTCAGACTCAGAATTCCGTCGCCACGGCAACAGTACCAGCGTCATCCCCCGCGAACACTCCTCCTCCCCTCCACACAAAGGGCGTGTTTTAAAATCACATCACCGAGAAGCTTTATTTGTATCAGAAAACTACGCTAGGCGGCGACATCGTCGCACAGAAGTCAAACTTCAAAGATCGCGGATCTCTATCAAGAGAAAAGATCGAAAACGCAATCATCGAATCAAAAATGTTTTCAAACAACGCGCGCACATCCTTCGCAACGTCCAACAAGAACTACTAAACGCTCAACTCCAACAATAACAAAAACATAAATAATACATTTTACACCTACTACCACTACCTACCTTACCGACTACCTACTGCTCTACCACGACCTACTCCAGGGGTCGAAATAAG
>NW_014583105.1:3300-3780 GCF_000485595.1 Priapulus caudatus
GAAGCCCATCCACGGACCTCAAAGTCCACAGGACCACAGGTTAAGAACCAATGTTCTAGACTATGCAATATACACGGGTGTGTTTTCTGCAGCAAGCACCTTTGCGACACGACAACTAGTATGTTTGTGTTGTGCGTGATAGTTGTAGATCTGGTTGAGGGGGGGGGAACTTCATTATATGAACTAGATAATCTTATATACGTAAGCAATATCCTCTCTTGATATATTCGCACGTGGAAGCATATAATTACGCGATATTATTAATTAAGCTTTACGCATTATTAATTAAGCTAAATTACGAGAGGCAAGATACAGCAGGAGCCCGTTGTCAGAAACAAAATTAATCTTAACACTAGTCCTAACATCAACCTTTTCTCGTAGACCGGACCACCATACGCTGCGTAAGACAAACGCATGCATTCATTCACCTAGCTCTAGAACTATAGCCCTTCGCTCTGTCACACGCAGTCTGTGCCACTC
>NW_014583105.1:6239-6874 GCF_000485595.1 Priapulus caudatus
GACCATCTAAAATTTAGGAGGACCATCTAAATTTCAAACTAGATGGTCCTGTGGACCATATCTTTTTCTCCCCTTATTTCTACCCCTGCTACTCCTCTACCGACCACGACCTCACTCGATACCACGCGTCGACACAGAATCCCAAAGACTCCAGCTATTTCCTCCAGCAACGCCACCAACTGACCACTGACCTCAACTGCCCGCATCGCTCTCCCTCCTGGGGGACATATGGTCAGCTGTTGGAAGCAGCGGCGGCGGCACGGGCTGACCGCAGCGAGCGGGGGTCAAGTGGGCGGGCCGACGGTCAGATGCCCTGGAGCGCAGCAGCGTGCGGTCGCGTGGTAACGAGCGGGGAGGGAGGGAGGGGGTCGTTCGGGGCTTCACAAATCCCTCGCAAACACATCGAACATTACTCCTCGACCGCGCGCCCGCGCGAAAATCAACAAGTCTTACCCGGGGAGAAAAAACATCCTCCCCCCTCCTCCCCCTCCTCCTGTTGCTTCACCTCCCGCGGTGCGGCCATGGTTGGGCTAATCGCGCCGAAGATCTGTGTGTGAGCTTGTATCCGCGATATGTGTATCATGTATAGAGAGAGAGGGGGAGAGGGAGGAGAGGGAGAGAGATGGAGAGAGGAA
>NW_014583105.1:7874-9873 GCF_000485595.1 Priapulus caudatus
CTCCCTTCCGTCTCTCTATCTCTCCACCTTTCTCCCTCTCTCCCGCCCCTCTATCTCTCTCCACCTTTCTCTCTCACTCCCGCCCCCTCTATCTCTCTCCACCTTTCCCTCCTCTCCCTTCCGCCCGCCCTCTCAGCGACCATATGGCCGGCAGCAGCTGAATTATGATCGACAGTGATTATACAGGTAAGAGCGCTCGCGGCCGTCTCCTCCCCCCTCCCTCCCTGCACACCTATACAGGTGTATACAGGTGTGTACAGGTGTATTATACATGTGCAGGCCACTTGTCGCACCATGCACACGCTGGTGATATACGAAACCGCACTATACGCACGTACGGCACCACACTACGCATTGCTGCAGATTTACAACGGTGACAACAGCAGCCGGGAAGACCCTACGACTCCACCAGCATACCTCGTCACTCCGCCATGTTTGATCAAAGCAGAAATGTCGAGTATCGTATATGATCCCGCTACCGTACACCTCTAGACCAGTGGTTCTTAATGTTTTTTGAGTCACGGACCCCTTTGAGAATCCAGATCCCACGGGCCCCTTCCCCAGAAAAATGCACATAAGCACATAAACACAAACGTTTGGATGCGCCTGGTTCACGGACCCCCTGAAGCCCATCCACGGACGCCAAAGTCCACAGGACCACAGGTTAAGAACCAATGTTCTAGACTATGCAATATACACGGGTGTGTTCTCTGCAGCAAGCACCTTTGCGACACGACAACTAGTATGTTTGTGTTGCTATTGATAGTTGTAGATCTGGTTGGTGGGGGGGGGAACTTCATTATATGAACTAGATAGACTAGATCTTATATACGTAAGCAATATCCTCTCTTGATATATTCGCACGTGGAAGCATATAATTACGCGATATTATTAATTAAGCGCATTATTAATTAAGCTAAATTACGAGAGGCAAGATACAGCAGGAGCCCGTTGTCAGAAACAAAATTAATCTTAACACTAGTCCTAACACCAACCTTTTCTCGTAGACCGGACCAGGCCATACGCTGCGTATGAGACACGCATGCATTCACCTAGCTCTAGAACTATAGCCCTTCGCTCCGTCACAGGCAGTCTGTGGCACTCACTTCTCACTCTGTGGCAGAGGGAAAGGCTATAGTTATAGATCTAGATTCTATAGCGCTAACATTCACCATGTTTCTGTCAACAGTCTAAGAGACAAAGTTAATGTTATGACAAAAATGTTAAGACTAATTTTGTTTCTGATAACGGGCGACACATGGCCTCAGATGTTGGGGGTCTGCGTAGAATTGTAAACAACGATGATGTGTGATGGTAAGGCGGTATAACAGGACGGAGCTAGACTGGTAACAGCTCGTTGGTAGGATGGTAACAGCGAGAGGTTGGAATCCTAAGTACGGTATGTACAGATATTGGAGATCGGTTAGATGTCTTCTCTCACCAAGCTGAATAGAAGAAGCACTCTGCTAGCGGCTGTCACTCGCTGATCACGATATATATCCAAGGAGGAGTCTCCTAAACGCACCTCCTCCACCACAACAACAACACCTCCGATCTCCGACCTCCTCCTAACCTTCCTCTGCGTGCTTCTCCTCCTCCTCCTGTTCCTCCTCTTCTGCTGTTCCTTACACACCAGCGAGAAGTAAGGGGCGAAGCTGCCTCGCTCGCAAGCTTCTCCGGGGTCTCTCGCCCGCGTGGGGGTCTCCCTCCCACGCACACGTACACACGCTAACACCAGCACTAACACAGACAACAACAATGTCTGGCTCTCGTCTGCTCGTAGGCTGCACTCCAAGATGCAAAGCCTCTCAATAACAACAACAGTGATGACGATAGCTTCCGACGAGCTCTCTCCCTCTCTCTCTCTCTCTCTCTCTCTCTCTCTCTCTCTCTCTCTCTCTCTCTCTCTCTCTCTCTCTCTCTCTCTCTCTCTCTCTCTCTCTCTCTCTCTCTCTCTCTCTCTCTCTCTCTCTCTCTCTCTCTCTCTCTCTCTCTCTCT
>NW_014583106.1:0-1788 GCF_000485595.1 Priapulus caudatus
TCGACAGAGTATGCACAGCACACCACACAACACACACACACACACGACACATAACACACACCACGCACCCAACAACGCACACACACACACGGCTCACGCCACACCACACACACTGCACACACACACCACACGCGCCTCCCATTGGCCCACGCACGCACACAACACACACGCACACAACGCACGCACACACGCAACGCACACCACACAACACAACCGACGCACAACCACACACAACACGCATACACAAACACAGCACAGGGTGCACACATACAACACATACACACACACACACACGCCACGCACAACCCACCACGACAAAGCACGGACACACGCTTCACACACCATACACACCCACAACACACACACACCGACGCACACCACACACACAACCACCCAGCACACACACACACACACGCATCACGACACACACACAGGCCCCTATAGATATATAATACAGTAATAAAATAATAAATATAAAATAATAATCTTGCCATGCATTAGTCAACTGCTGCGTATTAATTATACACTCTAACATATGGCCTGCAACAGAGGTAGAATAATTACTGTCATTCACAACGCAGATGACATTAGTACAATGGCTTCATCTAGCAGCTTCCCAAAAGTGGCTTCACTAAGCAGGCACAGTTCTACAGAATATGCAAATTCATAATATTCATAGACGTGTAATAATATATGTAGATCCGGCATTAATATTTATGTATATATATGTATATATACAGAGACATAACCGTATATACACACGCATTTCTACTTATGCGCTCTTAATACAAATATATGTATGATAATAAAATATTTAATGCAAATAGACATATTTATTGATACGTGTTTGATGATTTAATGTTCATACCGCTGCCACTGCTACTGCTGCTACTACTACTACTGCTGCTGCTGCTACTGCTGCTAGTGCTGCTGCCGCTGCTGCTGCCGCTGCCGCCGCCGCTGCCGCTGCTACTGCTGCTGCCGCTGCTACTGCTGCTGCTGCTGCCGCTGCTACTACTGCTGCTGCTGCTGCTGCTGCCGCTGCTACTGCTGCTGCTGCTGCTGCTGCCGCTGTTACTGCTGCTGCTGCTGCTGCTGCTACCGCTGCCGCCGCCGCTGCCGCTGCTGATACTTCTACTGCTACTGATGCTACTGCTGCTAATGTTGATCGTGCTACTGCTGATACTGACGATACTTCTATCGGCAGCAACTCTATCCACCACACAGTTCTGGTCACAGCGTGTCTTCGATTATATATAGTGTTACAGCAAGTTTAATGGCCGAGAAATATTCACCCTGCCAGAGATAGCTAGCGCTCCCTGCATGCCTGAGCGAGGGTGACTGCCCGCCGCCAGGTGAATGGCCATCCGACGCCGAGTAGCCTCGTTATCGTGCGCTGCGGCCCCGCACGCGCGCGGCATGCTGGGAGTTCGTTAGGGAGGAGATGCGAAGAGAGAGGATCCGAAATAGTAATTGTGATTGTTTCTGATCATCCGGCCATGAAAAATAATTGGCCTGATCGCTAGTTTGTTTTTGTTTAGACTTGAGGCGCGTTCACACGGGCGTTTTTAGCCCGAGCCTAATTAGGCCCGCGACAAATTTGGGTCGAGCCGAGCGTTCACACGGACGGTTTTTCGGGGGCCGTGCCGATTTAGCTCTAGTACTATGGCCCGCGCACCACGGGCACTCGGGCCGTTTCAATAATAAAATGATGGTTAATAAGCCTACAAGTTGTCAGTACTAGACCTGGCAGTATTCATAGTATATACAGATAACGCACGGCCCAGC
>NW_014583106.1:5963-6570 GCF_000485595.1 Priapulus caudatus
AACCGCGCAAAACACCCAATTTGTAAGCATGCGTGCGCGCGCGCCCTACGCACAGATTGTAATGCGGAGTTCATCGATTTAGTGAATTTTTTCGGCACGTGCGCATTTTTTCCCGCCCCCGTGCGCGTGCATGCATATTTGGGCTTGTATGCAAATCATCTGGCTCGCGCCACCTAGCGTGAAAGTGGAGCGTGAGGTGGGCGGTTGGCGTGTGATTTATCGAGCACGTTCACTTGTCTCAGGTGCGAGTTGGTCGCAGATGTTAACGTCGTTAAAGACGTGAGAATGAGTCATAGGAGAGGAAATATAGGAGAATGAAGTATAGGATAGGAATTATAGAAGAATGAAGTATAGGATAGGAATTATAGAAGAATGAAGTATAGGATAGGAATTATAGGAGAATGAAGTATAGGATAGGAATTATAGGAGAATGAAGTATAGGATAGTAATTATATGAGAATGAAGTATAGGATAGGAATTATAGGAGAATGAAGTATAGGATAGTAATTATATGAGAATGAAGTATAGGATAGGAATTATAGGAGAATGAAGTATAGGAAAGGAATTATAGGAGAATGAAGTATAGGATAGGAATTATAGGAGAATG
>NW_014583106.1:9218-10411 GCF_000485595.1 Priapulus caudatus
AGAGAGAGAGAGAGAGAGGAAGGGAGAAAGAGAGAGAAAAGAGGCAGTGCCAGAGCTGTGTTACATGCGTAGGCGCGGGCAGGCAGGCAGTCGCTCGAAATTACATTTCGCAAATTATTAGCGAAAATTAGGCATTTTCAGCGAAGGCGAATGTGCGCAAAACACCCAATTTGTAAGCATGCGTGCGCGCGCCCTACGCACAGATTGTAATGCGTAGTTCATCGATTTAGTGCTTTTTTTCGGCACGTGCGCAATTTTTTCCCGCCCCCGTGCGCGTGGTGCATGCATATTTGGGCTTGTATGCAAATAATCTACGACGCGGCTCGCGCCACCTAGCGTGAAAGTTGAGCGTGAGGTGGGCGGTTGGCGTGTGATTTATTCAGCACGTTCACTTGTCTCAGGTGCGGGTTGGTCTCAGATGTTAACGTCTAATTGAAAGACGTGAGAATGAGTTATAGGAGAAGAAATATAGGAGAATGAAGTATAGGATAGGAATTATAGGAGAATGAAGTATAGGATAGGAATTATAGGAGAATGAAGTATAGGATAGGAATTATAGGAGAATGAAGTATACGATATGAATTATAGAAGAGGAAATATAGGATAGGAATTATAGGAGAATGAAGTATAGGATAGGAATTATAGGAGAATGAAGTATAGGATAGAAATTATAGGAGAATGAAGTATAGGATAGGAATTATAGGAGAATGAAGTATAGGATAGGAATTATAGGAGAATGAAGTATAGGATAGGAATTATAGGAGAATGAAGTATAGGATAGGAATTATAGAAGAATGAAGTATAGGATAGGAATTATAGAAAAGGAAATATAGGAGAATGGTGAGAATGTGATCGAACGAGAATGCGTGAGGATTTGTGGCTCAGTGAGTATAGCGCATATTGTGTTTATAGAGGGCGCTGCTTGTAGTTGACGTTGTCGGTGGTTGAAGTGCGACTTCGTTCTTTCGTTCATCTTATTGTTTTCTTCTTCTTCTTTTCTCTCTTTTTCTCTCTCTCTCTCTTTCTCTCTCCTATCGCTCTCGTTCTCTCTTCTTCTTCTCCCCTTCTTTTTCTTCCTCCCATCCTCGTTTACCTCCTTTTAGTCTCCCTCTTCCCCTTCTCTCTCCCCTCGTGCTCTCTCTCTCTCTCTCCTCCTCCTCCTTCTCCTCTCGCTCTCCTCTCTCTCCTCCTCC
>NW_014583106.1:14234-15104 GCF_000485595.1 Priapulus caudatus
GAGGAGGAGAGAGAGGAGAGCGAGAGGAGAAGGAGGAGGAGGAGAGAGAGAGAGAGAGCGGGAGGAGGAACGTGTGACATATTGCGAGAGATGGTACGTGAGCATGTCTGCGCATGCTTGTGTGCGCGTGTGTGTACGCGCGTGCATGTGTGCGTGTGTGTACGCGCGTGCATGTGTGCGCGCGTGTGTACGCGCGTGCGGTGTGGCGTGTGTACGCGCGTGCATGTGTGCGGTGTGTGTACGCGCGTGCATGTGTGCGTGTGTGTACGCGCGTGCATGTGCGCGTGTGTGTACGCGCGTGCATGTGTGCGTGTGTGTGTACGCGCGTGCGCGTGTGCGCGTGTGCGCGTGTGCGCGTGTGCGCGTGTGCGCGTGCTTATACACGCGTGCGTGTACGCGCGTGCGCGTGTGCGCATGCTTCTACTTATCTTTGTGTTAGCGAGAACATCAAACAAACATCTCTGACGATATATGCGATGCAATACATACGAACAACCCTAATTAACATGATAACTGTAAACATATAAGTGTGTGTGTTTAAAACGAATGCAACGGAAGTAGCAACTACTTATACATATTAAGGTATATATATATATTTATATATTTATTTATTTATTTATTTTTATTTCTATTAGATATTTGATATTCTGCAGATATGCTGTGCTGCCTTTTATCCGTAAATGCATTAGGCGGCAATCAAATTGTAGATTGAGGTTGCCTCTCTCGTCTGTGCCTGACGACACCGTGGCTTTGATTCGTGCCGCTTGCCTCGGGTTCGTTATGCAGTATAAACGCTTCATCATTTCAGCTTCAGCCTCTCTCTCTCTCTCTCTCTCTCTCTCTCTCTCTCTCTCTCTCTCTCTCTCTCTC
>NW_014583107.1:0-6564 GCF_000485595.1 Priapulus caudatus
CAGCCGAGGTTAAAGCAATCATCGATATACGGCTTGTTAAAATCGCTCAACGAATATAACGAAGTTTATAAAAACGCCGGTGCTGTGCACGGTTGCGCCTTATGCGGCAATGAAAGCATCGAGCAATTTATCGAAGACGTCGGGCGACACAATGCGGTCGATGCCATCGCCGGGCATATGTGGTTAAAAGACTTACCGGGTAGCGATAAAATATTGTATAGCAACCGGTACGTTGACTTGCGGAAATGGTGATTAAAGTCGCCTTGATGGGCATTTCCCGTTTTATTATCGCGTTCGGGTATTACTCCCATGGGACTGGAGAATACGCCGAAAAGGTGTGGCGTGACTTTGATAGCCCGTGCAAGAAGGACGGCGATTCCTTTCGTTTATCATGGGCGCGAGTATATCGAGTTTGATATATGCCGGGTGATCGGAACAAAGCCTCTGCTTACTTTGGACCGCCCCAGCGTCAATCCACAACACCAGCGGCAAGTAATCTTCTGTACGCTGGTTGCTGAGATAGGCTCTGGTAGTCGCTTGTTTGTAATACCCGCCGCAACATCAACGCAGGCTTTCCTTGAGTGATGCGTGGAATTGCCAGCTGTCATGCCCGCGCCCAGCAAATGCACACCTCGAATCAAAAACAGTACGCCGCGGACGATAGATGACATATAGGGTTTGGCCATGTCCGCCGGGGTAGTGCTGTTCCTTGAACTATCAACACAATTTGGCCTTTGAGTCAGCATCAAGACGCGCTACGATGGTTATGGCTCAATTCCTTTATGTTACAGCCTCATTGCAAGAACCCCACTATGAATTCGTTGCAATCATAACAACTACTTCTTCCAAAAATCACCATCAAAGCCCTTCGATACTGGATAAGTCGGTCGCCTCCGCTTAGAAACCGCGGATTATCAAGCAACTGATAGACATTTTTATCTAGCCGGGCTTGCAGGTAATTCGCCAAACTGGTGGTTTGATAGGACTTCGTTGCGACGAATTCAAGTACGCGTTTAAAACGTTCTGGTGCACGATAGCCATTGACGCGGACAATCGGCTTGTTGCCCTCGTCAAGAATTACTATGGCGGGCGTAGCTCTGACTTTAAGAATCTCCGAAAGCGCCTTTTCGCTGACCGATATTTCATCATTAAAGGCAATTTCACGGTCACCGCGAACATTGATTGCGATACTATCGAAGTGCTCCTGCACATAGTCCGTCATCGACTCGTCCACGAAAGACTCCTCGAGCATACGGTCACAGTAGGGGCAACCATTCAATTGAAAAAACAAAAGTACATGCTTTCCAGCTTCGCTGGCTTCTTCGACGTCGTCGGCGATCTCAAGAAAGCTTTCCTTGAACCAGTCCGGTGCCTGATGGGTGATTGGCCTGATGGGTGACCCCACCAATTATTTTCCCCGCTTGCATTGCCTGGTTTCGCAGCCTCGCTGACAGGCAAAATAAGAGTACCAAGCACGTACAAAGACAAAGAACTTTTCAGAAGTAGCCCATATGCTTATATCCATTTTCTTCAGCCGTATTCGATTCGGAGTAAAAAATAGTAAACCAACATCGTACACTTGTAAACCCACCATAACGTTTCACCCTTTCCATTTCGGGTCCATTATAGCTCCGGTGTCAAATGCACACTGGCTTTAACCGCTTCAGTCGATACTTCTAGCTCGTAATCGCCGCTTATCCACGAACGCCAGCATCGATACCATTCGCGTTACGCACGATATCATAAACCAATCGAAAGTCAAGCGTAGTAAGCCGAAACCTCCACTGCTCAGCCAACGCCAACACGCTTTGCCATTGCGGCAAATGAGTTCCCGCCCGAGTAAGATCACATTCCCGGATTGTCCACGGTAAAACAGGCTTACATTTTTTTAACACCATTTTTTTGCGTTGGGCCAATGGCATCTTTTACCTTTGAAGTCGATACCTGTTTGCAACTTAACCGCCCAGCAAGTGCCGGCTTCTATCTGCGTATGATCCGGACCGATAATCCGCATCCCCAGGCACGAAACCTTTTTCCAGGCGCAGGCTTCGATGGCCACGATTGCCTGCGTTTCGAATGCGTTATTCCTGCGCCGGGCTTGGCATTAATGGTCTGTTAAAACTTGTGTCGGCTATTCAACCGGCTAAATGTATTCCCAACCGGATGCTCACAAACTTAAGTCAGGCGCATAGCATTAACCGGGATCCGCATACCAATCGTTTGTCATCTGAAGCGAAAGCAAATGCGGCATTTGAGCATCGTCACGCGTTACAGACTGCACAATAATCTACTGCAATTTGCGCCCATCAATGACAACACCGCATAGCCGAAGTCATGATCAAACAGTATGCGCGTTCATTGCCATAAGGATATGACTGCGATTTTATCCAGATGAAATCATGAGTCGCAAACCCTCGTGTCGGCTAACGATGTAAAATTCATCAAAGGCAATACGCGTAACGTCACAGTCGCATTCGAATACCACCTTATCATTGAGCATTTGTGTGTAAATTCACCGAGCCAATCGGGCTTTGCGACAGTCATTCTGGCCGCTATCCAGTTCAATGCGGCTTCGGCATCAAGGCCTCCTTCAATGAAAAACTTGATGAGCAAATGCACCCCACCCGGGAAGGCAGGAACAAAAGCAAACATCACGACGACTGTGTTGAGGTCGCAAGGACAACGCGCAATTGTCTGCGTGCCGCTTTCTCACTGTCCGCGGACCAACAGGCTGTCGATGACCAGTATCTGCCGGCGCTGAAACTATAAAACCCCCTCAATCATTTAGGCGACTTCGCTATCGTCCCGTATGCGAGTCAGTTCAGAACCCAGTTAGGCGCGGCTTTACCCAGCCTCAGCTCTCTTTCGCCAAAAGGCGCAGCCCTGCGCTTTCAACCACATTCATTACAAAAGGTGACTTTCCGGCAAGGGTCGACTCACTATAGTCGTGTTCCTTCATGTGGCCAGGCCATAGATACGTACGTGCTTGCCATAAGCTTCGAGCGTTCTGTGTACGCACCCAGTACGGGGAAGTATTTCGAAATGCGGTCGGATCGCAAACTCGACGAATATCAAAACCTCGGCCATAGCCATCGAAAAGGTGTTCGCCTCTTGGCTACCCATTCGCCAGCCGCCATGCCGGCACCACCGCGTCGATGAGGCGAATATCAATAGGCATTAAAACCCCCACCCGGCCACCAACAACAAGAAAGATTTGTCAGCTAGCGGCGTGCTTCACGAGAATAAAGTTACCCATCGGGAGTGAAGCTTTTCCGGGCCATTAATGAGTTCCTTAAATACCAGCGGTGTCTCAGGAGTGTACCGCGCGCACTCGGCCACTACAAGAAGGCTCACAGAGTTGTTCAGATAGTTGCATCAACCACGTTCGAATCCCAGTAAAGGGGTAAGACTAAACCCTTTGGAGAATGCCATCGACGGCCAGGGAATCGGTTAGGTTGTAACCGCCCATGACAACCACCGGACATCTTCTTTGTAATAGGTTAAGCGTCGGGTCACGCAAAGTTGGCATGTCCGGGGTGATTCCATCGTGGGCTTCGGTCACCATGTAGTGTCATGCCTCGACAGATACCATGCACATTAACGCCGACAGTTGCCGCCAGATTACGCTGTCATTTGCCCGCACAGCCCAAATGACGACTTCGCCATTACGATTCGTCCCTGGTCTGTGGAATAACGGCTTTGATTTTATCGCAGTTTTCAGCCAGTGTTCAATGAATTACCGGTAGTAGTCTTCAAAACGCCATATACGTAGCGGCCGTTTGCCATACGCGCACCCGTGCCAGGGCCTGGCACGCGGTAAATGTCAGAAGGATTAGCTTGAGCGGCATCGGGTAGCAAAAATGCCGCTCCCGACCACATATCGACTATTCATAGCGCCACACCAGTTCCTTCAGCCTCACGCCCCGTGTTAACAATTGCATGTCAGCCCAAACGGCGTGCTGTAGTGGCTCTTGCTCGTTGACTTCGCGTGCCAGCGCGCCTGATTGCAGGCCAAGCCGGCAATCACGCCCATCATCTTCCACCCCAGGTGGCTAGGCACCGTTTCACTCTTCAAGCTGTTGTAAAGCATCGAGCGAATTAGCCGAAAGTTATTCAGAAGAGTGATGATTTGGCATTGAGAGCGTACGCGTCCTGCCCAGCCAAACCGCGCGAGCATCAATATGTTGGAACCCGAAGTGAGGTCTTCTTGCGTTCAACAAAACCGTTCAAGTCCAGCCCAGTCTTTGCCAGATGATTTTAAGCCGTTCGAACAACCGCCACTCAATGCCGCCGGCCGGGATCATGACGGCTTTATGCCTATTGGTTGAAAATCGAGTCATGGTGGCAGCCGCGCCCATCTAGTATTATTTTAAGAGATAATATGCGCTATCTATGCGTTTATTGCCCATCGCTCTCTTAGGTATTATGATTGTAAACGATGAACGAATATGATTAAATTCGCGGCTAGCCATGACACACCACGCGGGAAGACCACGCGACCTGTGAAATTCCAACGCCGCTATTTTCGCTCGGTTTCGACGTCGACCATAAGCAGGATGAAAGTCCGTGACGATTCGCAGGACCGTGAGACCAGGAGCCAATATGAGATACGCGATTGCTTTACAGTTGGAGCGTCTCTCCAGCATCATGCCATTTTTGCTGTAAGAATTATTAATGGTCGGCGATAATATGATAGCGAGATTTTGAATGATTATCGACCCAATAGACCGGCACGCGGTCTTTTGCTTTCCGTATGCCACTTTACCGGTAGGTGCCCTCGTCTTTACCTTCAAAAACTTTTTGGTGAAGTCCGCAAACATTCCGGTATCGTACGCATGCCCGAAACTCGTACTCGTAAGTCTCTCTGAGTCACTGGTAAACTGCGCCACCAAAGATAGTCCCGTGCTGAAATTTTGGACTTATCCACCTCAACAGCACGAGTTTCATTAGGAAGGCCGAGAGTCCGCTATTGTTTATCATAAAACGAAGCAAAAGATAGAGCGCGCAAAAGCCGCGGTATCTTCCCGTTTAACCTCAATCCGGTTCGGTTACTGCGCCTGATTACGGACTGTTAGCCGCCGCTCTGATAGCCGCAGGTGAGAGTCGACTCTCGGTTATCCGGGACTTGAGCTTAAAAGACCCGTACGACTAGTTTTTCGCTGGAATACCTATCGGTCGAACAAAGGTACAGGCTGCATGGTGTCAATTACGACTGGCAAGGCCAAACATTTAACCAATGAGTCGACAGGCGATGTGGATTAGCGCGGCGACACCAGCACTTCACCAGCAGCAATAGCCCCTGATAAAACGCCTAACCGTTGTCACGAAGGCTGTTCGTGGCATCAGTTCGGACCAGATTGCCGCAGAAGGGCCGGGTACGATAATCAAGGCTAGCATTTATATCAAAGCTTGTTCATGGCCGGTCTTTGCAAGCCCCACGGACGAAAACCGCGATAAACAAAAAACATATTGTGTGATGCCATTTCGCCACACCCGCGACCGTGCTCGCAGATTGCGACAGCGTCGACGAGTACCAGTAGCTAAGTCTCATACGGACAAGCTTTCTAAACATTTCACCGAAACCTTCGAATGACCTTATCGAGTAAAGGCTCAAACCGCTTCGCGGCTATGGTGCCATCACGGACGTAACACCGCGTGCCACGTGGTTAAAACCACCTGGACTATCTCATCAACATCTCAGCGCCGGAGCACGCACCTTCCCCGGAATCGCATGAGCTTGTCATCGCGCGGACGAACTTTTGCGGCCATGATCGGATGCCCATCAGTCGGGTGCAACAGGGACTTACATAGTAATGCGCCCAGTTTACTACCTCCACGCTTACCGCGTCCCCGCGGAATCGGCCATACTTTCCCATTCTACCGGGACCAGATAGTTAAAGGATACACCCATGTATCGACGCGAGTGTTATCGTCCTCATACGCTTGCCTAACATGGGGAGACATAATTTCACTACTATAGTTACTTTTTTACGGCCCTGACCCCTAGCAGCTTTTCCGTGATCTGTTCATCCCATATGTCCCTCTACCAATTGCTTCTTTGAATGTTTTGGCCCATAACGAAAACATGCAGGCGATAAACCACAAAGATATAACCGCGGTAATACTGGCCGGTGGCCAGGGTCGGCGTATGGGTGGTGAAGACAAGGGTTTGATCGAGTTTGATGGCCGACCCATCATCGAAATTCTCATTGAAAAACTGAAACGGCAGAAAGTCGAAATAATCATTAACGCCAATCGCAATCATGATATCTACCAGTCCTATGGCTTGCCCGTGGTGAGTGACGAGCTCGCTGACTTTCAGGGCCCGCTGGCGGGATTCGCCACCGCTATCAATGCGGTGAAGACTGACTATATTCTAACTCTGCCCTGCGACGGGCCTTTCCTTGCAGATAGTTTTGTCGATTTGTTTATCGAAGCGCAGGCTCGTGAACAATCACCCATTAGCGTGGCCTTTGACGGCGAACGGCTTCAGCCTGTTTACGCTTTAATCGACGTTAACCGGCTCGATAGCCTAAACCAGTTCCTGGAAAGTGGTGACCGAAA